>NC_068447.1:27006857-27089357 GCF_023373465.1 Oncorhynchus keta
CCAGCACAGTTTAAACCTGTTCTTTATCTCTCTCTCCCTCTCTCTCTTCCCCAGTACAGTTTAAACCTGTTCTCTCTCTCTCTCTCTCTCTCTCTCTCTCTCTCTCTCTCTCTCTCTCTCTCTCTCTCTCTCTCTCTCTCTCTCTCTCTCTCCCCAGTACAGTTTGAACTCTCTCTCTCTCTCTTCTCTTCCCCAGTACAGTTTGAACCTGTTCTCTCTCTTCCCCAGTACAGTTTAAACCTGTTCTCTCTCTCTCTTCCCCAGTACAGTTTAAACCTGTTATCTCTCTCTTCCCCAGTACAGTTTAAACCTGTTCTCTCTCTCTCTTCCCCAGTACCGTTTAAACCTGTTGGCTCAACCATTACTTCCTGCTTACTGCACAATGAACCAATCTTCTTCAACCTTCTTTCTTTTAAAGAGTATTTGTTGTTTTTATTTATGAACTGTGTCCCCTATTTTGTAAATTATGGCCGCCATTGCAAATATATATATGTTGTTTAATGATAATGTAGATGTATAGTTGTATGCCCCAGGAATACCCCAGGAAGACCCGAATCGCTCACCACACCCCCACCTTCGCTAAATCTGCCACCGCTGCTGAATGAAAATCTGAAGGAAACACGGTTATTATTCACATCTGTGATGTCTAATGGCCCCCTCTGTCTTTTTTCTCTCACCCTCTCTTTCCCTCCCTCCCCACAGGAAACAGTAGAATATGCCTTCCTGATCATCTTTACGATAGAGACCTTTCTGAAGATCATAGCATATGGTTTAGTCATGCATCAGAACTCCTACGTAAGGAATGGCTGGAACATGCTAGATTTTGTCATTGTCATAGTAGGGTAAGTACCACGTTCCTCCTAGGCAGAGTCATACACACATGCATGTACTCACACATACACACACTCAGGTGCGTACACACACACACACACACACACACACACACACACACACACACACACACACACACACACACACACACACACACACACACACACACACACACACACACACACACACACACACACACACACACGCGCGCGCATGCATGTACACAAATGACTATGTCAGATGCTGCTGATGCCCAAGGCCCAAAATAAAGCCCAGTCTGGTGGACTGAATGAGCACTGAGCACTGAAAGGTTACAAAAATGTTAACATAAACACAAGTATGTTGTAAGATGTTATGTCATGAAAAACACTGTAGAACACACAAACACACAGCAACATATTCAGAGGGAAAACACACATGCAACAATTCACCCTCCCTGTGTATCAGTCACTATTTGATCAAGAAGGATCATCGGCTTAAATCTCTTCACCACATCCAGTAACAACAAGAGGCTCTGGCAATCACACACACACACACACACACACACACACACACACACACACACACACACACACACACACACACACACACACACACACACATACACACACACACACACACACACACACACACACACACACACACACACACACACACACACACACACACACACACACACACACACACACACACACACACACACACACACACACACACACACACACACACACACACACACACACACACACACACACACACACACACACACACACACACACACACACACGGTAGTACCTCTGTGAATTACCTGAGATCCTGTTGTCTGTCACAAGGTTTTAGGATTTGGGTTCGGGTCAGGAGCAAGTCACACACTCGCTTCTGATTTTAAAAAAGGAAATGGGAAAAAATACTTAAATACTACATAATGCTGGATCTCATGATACAGTACCAGTCAAACGTTTGGGCACCTACTCAATCAAGGGTTTTTCTTTATTTTTACTATTTTCTACACTGTAGAATATAAGTGAAGACATCAAAACTATGAAATAACACACATGGAATCATGTACTAACCAAAAAATGTTTGAACAAATCAAAGCACCCCCACATCATCACACCTCCTCCTCCATGCTTTATGGTGGGAACCACACATGCAGAGATCATTAGTTCGCCTACTCTGCGTCTCACAAAGACACACGGCAGTTGGAACCAAAAATCTCAAATTTGGATCAGACCAAAGGACAGATTTCCACAGGTCTAATATCCATTACTCGTGTTTCTTGGCCCAAGCAAGTCTCTTCTTCTTATTGGTGTCCTTTAGTAGTGGTTTCTTTGAAGCATTCGACCATGAAGGACTGATTCACAGTCTCCTCTGAACAGTTGATGTTGAGATGTGTCTTTTATTTGTATTCTGTGAAGCATTTTCTGAGGCTGGTAGCTCTAAAGAACCTATCCTCTGCGGCAGAGGTAACTCTGGGTCTTACTTTCCTGTGACGGTCCTCATGAGAGCCAGTTTCATCATAGTGCTTGATGGTTTTTGCGACTGCACTTGAAGAAACTTTCATATTTCGTTACATTTTCTGCATTGACTGACCTTCATTTCTTAAAGTAATGATGGACTGTCATTTCTCTTTGCTTATTTGAGCTGTTTTTGCCATAATATGGACTTGGTCTTTTACCAAATAGGTCTATCTTCTGTATACCACCCCTATCTTGTCACAACACAACTGATTGACTCAAACGCATTAAGAAGGAAATAAATGTACGTTTTACAAGGCACAGCTATTAATTGAAATGCATTCCAGGTGACTACCTCATGAAGCTGGTTGAGAGAATGCCAAAAGTGTACAAAGCTGTCATCAAGGCAAAGGGTGGCTACTTTAAAGAATCTCAAATATAAAAAAAAGTTTTGATGTCTTCACTATTATTCCACAATGTAGAAAATAGTAAAAATAAAGAAAAACCCTTGAATGAGTAGGTTGTCCAATTTTTTATATTTTTTTCTCTCCTTTCAGTGGCTTTCTGTAATGGTAGTTGATATCATTTGAATTATATTTTCTTACACTCATTATTGACAGAAATATATAATTATATTGAGGGGTGTGTTGGCAGACAGACTCTAGGTTGTGTTAATCAGGGGAAACACACACACACACACACACACACCTTGTGTGGTGGTCAGGGTGACGTTTATATCCTGCACAGCTTCCCCGTGGAGCTCCAGTGTAAACTGAGGACGAGGTGTGAAGCACTGAATGTAAACATAGAGAGATAAAGGGGATTAAACAACACGTTTCACTGCACCTGTTTGGTGTATGTGACAATAAAACACACACACCCATACACACTACAGTAGATGGCCCAGAAAATACCATTAAGATAAATCAAAGCTCTGTCACCTGATTCTCAGAAAGCCCTATGACTCAGAGCTGTATGTTACAATGATGTCATCAATATCTCTGTGTGTCTGACCTTTGTGATATTTCTCTCTTTCTCTCTCTCTCTCTCTCTCTCTCTCTCTCTCTCTCTCTCTCTCTCTCTCTCTCTCTCTCTCTCTCTCTCTTTATCTCTCTCTCTCTCTCTCTCTTTATCTCTCTCTCTCTCTCTCTCTCTCTCTCTCTCTCTCTCTCTCTCTCTCTCTCTCTCTCTCTCTCTCTCTCTCTCTCTCTCTCTCTCTCTCTCTCTCTCTCTCTCTCTCTCTCTCTCTCTCTCTCTCTCTCTCTCTCTCTCTCTCTCTCTCTCTCTCTCTCTCTTTATCTCTCTCTCTCTCTCTCTTTTATCTCTCTTTCCCCTCTCTCCTCCCCCACAGGTTGTTCAGTGTAGTTCTGGAGGTGATAACCAAAGAGGGTGATGCGGGGGCTCAGGGGGGTAAACCAGGAGGCTTTGACGTCAAGGCCCTCCGAGCATTCCGTGTGCTCCGCCCCCTCCGTCTTGTCTCAGGAGTACCCAGTGAGTCGCCATTGTGCCAGAACCTGTCTTCACTATGGAGATATGTTACCATGTTTATACCATATGAAGAGTTTATTTCCAAAATGCCAAACACCAATTTTTCACATTTGTGTTTTTTCATCTTTTGAAAATATTGCTTATGGGTACATTCATGTGTGTGTAAAATATTACTATTCTCAGATAATTCATTCATAGATTTTAGATGTGTATGAAAATGTCTTTTGGGCGGACAAAATGCTATATATCCATTGTTTAGCTAGAATGGAATATTTGATTGTGATAATTGTTAGCTATATTAAGATGAATGCACTTACTCAAAGTCACTCTGAATAAGAGCTTCTGCTAAATAACTAACATGTCAAATGTTTTAAATACAGATCTCATATTAATATATTGAATTATAATGACAAAATAAAATATATATTGATGTCACAATTGTATCATTTGTACATTGATTTATTAAAATGTAGTTATTTGTTACATTTGACTGTGTAAAACCAAGCAGTACTACTTATGTCACTGTGAGTGAGGTGGATATATAGCATTTTGG
Source organism: Oncorhynchus keta (assembly GCF_023373465.1). Lineage (NCBI taxonomy): Eukaryota > Metazoa > Chordata > Actinopteri > Salmoniformes > Salmonidae > Oncorhynchus > Oncorhynchus keta. The sequence continues at coordinate 27,011,187 of NC_068447.1, forward strand.
GAAAAACATGATTATTTGTCTCTCTGAAATGAAACCATCAAGTGATAGACTTAAAACAAATACATGTCATTGAATAACCCTGTTACATAATTAGAATGGTGTGTTTTTTCACTCTCTCTTTCATCATTTCTTTCAGCAGTAAAAGCTCATTTACCTGCATTTCTGAAAATAAATATATAGCATTTTGGAATTAAAATCTTCATATGTCTCTAGTTCAATATGAAGTTTTTATTGATACCCGTGTACAGTCTGAAATCCATAGGCATAAACATCAATAGGCTCGTTATACTGTGTTTGTGTGTGTGTGTGTGTGTGTGTGTGTGTGTGTGTGTGTGTGTGTGTGTGTGTGTGTGTGTTGTGTGTGTGTGTGTGTGTGTGTGTGTGTGTATCTGAGCCCTCTCTCTCTGTCTCTGTCAGGTTTACAGGTAGTGTTGAACGCCATCATTAAAGCCATGGTTCCTCTGCTCCACATCGCTCTGCTAGTCCTCTTCGTCATCATCATCTATGCCATCATCGGTCTGGAACTCTTCATCGGCAAAATGCACGCCACTTGCTACCTGGTGGGCACCGGTAAGGACCTGCGTGCGTAATCTGTCCATCTCAGTCCTCCTCTGTCTGTCACAAGTTAAACTCTTTCCATATGTTGATGCATGTCAGCTCTACATAAAAAGACAGGCAAAAGTTATGCTGCATTTAGATGATGGAGGCAAAAAAAGGTTGTACCAGTGGGAAAAGCGGGACAAGACAGCAAGGAAGATGGTGACGCAAAAAGCAAGCCTGCACAATGGTGTGTGTTGCTATAGTGATTTCAGTAAACAATCAGTGCAAATCAACATCCGGTAGAAAACAATGCTCTGGCAGACGGCAAAAGATTCAATATTTTAACTCTGGTGGCAAGTCCTGTCTAGCGTGGTGGCTGAAGGCCTTCACCGCCAGCACTCAGCGGCATCTAGGTCGTTCTCTCATTGAAACCAATGTCATCCTGTCTACCGTGGTGGCTGAAGGCCTTCACCGCCAGCCCTCAGCGGCATCTAGGTCGTTCTCTCATTGAAACCAATGGCATCCTGTCTACCGTGGTGGCTGAAGGTCTTCACCGCCAGCCCCCAGCGGCATCTAGGTCGTTCTCTCATTGAAACCAATGGCATCCTTTCTACCGTGGTGGCTGAAGGCCTTCACCAGCCCTCAGCTGCATCTAGGTCGTTCTCTCATTGAAACCAATGGCATCCTGTCACCGTGGTGGCTGAAGGCCTTCACCGCCAGCTCCCAGCGGCATCCACGTTGTTCTCTCATTGAAACCAATGGCATCCTGTCTACCGTGGTGGCTGAAGGCCTTCACCGCCAGCCCCCAGCGGCATCCACACGTCATTCTTTCATTGAAACCAATGGCATCCTGTCTACCGTGGTGGCTGAAGGCCTTCACCGCCAGCCCCCAGCGGCATCCAGTTCTCTCATTGAAACCAATGGCATCCTGTCTACCGTGGTGGCTGTCACCGCCAGCCCCCAGCGGCATCTAGGTCGTTCTCTCATTGAAACCAATGGCATCCTGTCTACCGTGGTGGCTGAAGGCCTTCACCGCCAGCCCCCAGCGGCATCTAGGTCGTTCTCTCATTGAAACCAATGGCATCCTTTCTACCGTGGTGGCTGAAGGCCTTCACCGCCAGCCCTCAGCTGCATCTAGGTCGTTCTCTCATTGAAACCAATGGCATCCTGTCTACCGTGGTGGCTGAAGGCCTTCACCGCCAGCCCCCAGCGGCATCCACGTTGTTCTCTCATTGAAACCAATGGCATCCTGTCTACCGTGGTGGCTGAAGGCCTTCACCGCCAGCCCCCAGCGGCATCCACTCGTTCTTTCATTGAAACCAATGGCATCCTGTCTACCGTGGTGGCTGAAGGCCTTCACCGCCAGCCCCCAGCGGCATCCACGTCGTTCTCTCATTGAAACCAATGGCATCCTGTCTACCGTGGTGGCTGAAGGCCTTCACCGCCAGCCCCCAGCGGCATCCACGTCGTTCTCTCATTGAAACCAATGGCATCCTGTCTACCGTGGTGGCTGAAGGCCTTCACCACCAGCCCCCAGCTGCATCTAGGTCATTCTCTCATTGAAACCAATGGCATCCTGTTTGCCGTCTACCTCGTGACTCTAAACGCAGCATTACTGATAACCAATACTGTAGAAAAACACTAGGCTCAATCCTTTTGTGACTGATATAAATCATCTGTCTGTACAAACCCTAAGACTTCAGTCACTCACTAGTTGGAATCGGCTTTGATTCAATATTTAATCTGCTGACAATCATGACCCTTATTCTAGCACTCAGTCCCTGAATATGAATAAATATACAATTAATATTACTTCCAGTCAATCAGGGGGATCTATATGAAACATGTATATGGAAGCTAGATGACATTGTTTCATTTCTCCACTACAATAATCTGGTTTTATAGTGGGGAGTTGATGGACAACATGTGTGTATGTATTGCTCCTTCTCTTTGTTACTTGTTTGTTTACATCCCTGTGGTAGTTTAGAAGCAGCAATACAGGGCAGTTCAGGGCAGGGTAGACCCAGATCTCTGCTAGCTGTAATCCGGGGCTCTATGCTGATGTTTGCCCTTGAGAAAGGCACTTACCTGGGACTCAGACTCCTTCTCATCATCATGCTATTAGAAGCGATTATGGATGAAAGGAGATGTAAGCCATGTCAGTTGAGCAGATGAAGTGGAACTGCAGGGGGTGAATTTATGAATGTAATGTGTGTGTGATTATGAATGTAATGTGTGTGATTATGAATGTAATGTGTGTGATTATGAATGTAATGTGTGTGATTATTAATGTAATGTGTGTGATTATGAATGTAATGTGTGTGTGATTATGAATGTAATGTGTGTGATTATGAATGTAATGTGTGTGTGATTATGAATGTAATGTGTGTGATTATGAATGTAATGTGTGTGTGATTATGAATGTAATGTGTGTGTGATTATGAATGTAATGTGTGTGTGATTATGAATGTAATGTGTGTGATTATGAATGTAATGTGTGTGTGATTATTAATGTAATGTGTGTGATTATGAATGTAATGTGTGTGATTATGAATGTAATGTGTGTGATTATGAATGTAATGTGTGTGTGATTATGAATGTAATGTGTGTGATTATGAATGTAATGTGTGTGTGATTATTAATGTAATGTGTGTGATTATGAATGTAATGTGTGTGTGATTATTAATGTAATGTGTGTGATTATGAATGTAATGTGTGTGATTATGAATGTAATGTGTGTGATTATGAATGTAATGTGTGTGTGATTATTAATGTAATGTGTGTGATTATTAATGTAATGTGTGTGTGATTATGAATGTAATGTGTGTGATTATGAATGTAATGTGTGTGTGATTATGAATGTAATGTGTGTGATTATGAATGTAATGTGTGTGATTATGAATGTAATGTGTGTGTGATTATGAATGTAATGTGTGTGATTGTAAATGTAATGTGTGTGTGATTATGAATGTAATGTGTGTGTGATTATGAATGTAATGTGTGTGATTATGAATGTAATGTGTGTGATTATGAATGTAATGTATGTGATTATGAATGTAATGTGTATGTGATTATGAATGTAATGTGTGTGATTATGAATGTAATGTGTGTGATTAAATGTAATGTGTGTGTGATTATGAATGTAATGTGTGTGATTATGAATGTAATGTGTGTGATTATGAATGTAATGTGTGTGATTATGAATGTAATGTATGTGATTATGAATGTAATGTGTGTGTGATTATGAATGTAATGTGTGTGTGATTATGAATGTAATGTGTGTGATTATGAATGTAATGTGTGTGATTATGAATGTAATGTGTGTGTGATTATGAATGTAATGTGTATGTGATTATGAATGTAATGTGTGTGATTATGAATGTAATGTGTGTGATTATAAATGTAATGTGTGTGTGATTATGAATGTAATGTGTGTGATTGAATGTAATGTGTGTGATTATGAATGTAATGTGTGTGATTATGAATGTAATGTGTGTGTGTAAATGTAATGTGTGTGTGATTATGAATGTAATGTGTGTGATTATGAATGTAATGTGTGTGTGATTATGAATGTAATGTGTGTGATTATGAATGTATTGTGTGTGTGATTATGAATGTAATGTGTGTGATTATGAATGTAATGTGTGTGTGATTATGAATGTAATGTGTGTGATTATTAATGTAATGTGTGTGATTAGGAATGTATTGTGTGTGTGATTATGAATGTAATGTGTGTGTGAATAGGAATGTATTGTGTGTGATTATGAATGTAATGTGTGTGATTATGAATGTAATGTGTGTGTGATTATTAATGTAATGTGTGTGATTAGGAATGTATTGTGTGTGTGATTATGAATGTAATGTGTGTGATTATGAATGTAATGTGTGTGATTATGAATGTAATGTGTGTGATTATGAATGTAATGTGTGTGTGATTATGAATGTAATGTGTGTGATTATGAATGTAATGTGTGTGATTATGAATGTAATGTGTGTGATTATGAATGTAATGTGTGTGATTATGAATGTAATGTGTGATTATTAATGTAATGTGTGTGTGGTCATGAATGTAATGTGTGTGATTATGAATGTAATGTGTGTGATTATGAATGTAATGTGTGTGTGATTATGAATGTAATGTGTGTGATTATGAATGTAATGTGTGTGATTATGAATGTAATGTGTGTGATTATTAATGTAATGTGTGTGATTATTAATGTAATGTGTGTGATTATTAATGTAATGTGTGTGATTATGAATGTAATGTGTGTGATTATGAATGTAATGTGTGAATATGAATGTAATGTGTGTGTGATTATGAATGTAATGTGTGTGATTATGAATGTAATGTATGTGATTATGAATGTAATGTGTGTGATTATGAATGTAATGTGTGTGATTATGAATGTAATGTGTGTGAATATGAATGTAATGTGTGTGATTATGAATGTAATGTGTGTGATTATGAATGTAATGTGTGTGAATGAATGTATTGTGTGTGATTATGAATGTAATGTGTGTGATTATTAATGTAATGTGTGTGTGATTATTAATGTAATGTGTGTGTGATTAGGAATGTATTGTGTGTGATTATGAATGTAATGTGTGTGATTATTAATGTAATGTGTGTGTGATTAGGAATGTATTGTGTGTGATTATTAATGTAATGTGTGTGATTATTAATGTAATGTGTGTGATTATGAATGTAATGTGTGTGATTATGAATGTAATGTGTGTGATTATGAATGTAATGTGTGTGTGATTATGAATGTAATGTGTGTGATTATTAATGTAATGTGTGTGATTATGAATGTAATGTGTGTGTGATTATGAATGTAATGTGTGTGATTATGAATGTAATGTGTGTGATTATGAATGTAATGTGTGTGTGATTATTAATGTAATGTGTGTGATTATTAATGTAATGTGTGTGATTATGAATGTAATGTGTGTGTGATTATGCATGTAATGTGTGTGGTTATGAATGTAATGTGTGTGTGATTATGCATGTAATGTGTGTGTGATTATGAATGTAATGTGTGTGATTATGAATGTAATGTGTGTGATTATGAATGTAATGTGTGTGATTATGAATGTAATGTGTGTGTGATTATGAATGTAATGTGTGTGTGATTATGAATGTAATGTGTGTGATTATGAATGTAATGTGTGTGATTATGAATGTAATGTGTGTGTGATTATGAATGTAATGTGTGTGATTATGAATGTAATGTGTGTGATTATGAATGTAATGTGTGTGTGATTATTAATGTAATGTGTGTGATTATAAATGTAATGTGTGATTATGAATGTAATGTGTGATTATATAAATGTAATGTGTGTGTGATTATGAATGTAATGTGTGTGATTATGAATGTAATGTGTGTGATTATGAATGTAATGTGTGTGATTATGAATGTAATGTGTGTGATTATGAATGTAATGTGTGTGTGATTATTAATGTAATGTGTGTGATTATGAATGTAATGTGTGTGATTATGAATGTAATGTGTGTGATTATGAATGTAATGTGTGTGTGATTATTAATGTAATGTGTGTGTGATTATTAATGTAATGTGTGTGTGATTATTAATGTAATGTGTGTGATTATGAATGTAATGTGTGTGATTATGAATGTAATGTGTGTGTGATTATGAATGTAATGTGTGTGATTATGAATGTAATGTGTGTGTGATTATGAATGTAATGTGTGTGTGATTATGAATGTAATGTGTGTGTGATTATGAATGTAATGTGTGTGATTATGAATGTAATGTGTGTGATTATGAATGTAATGTGTGTGATTATGAATGTAATGTGTGTGTGATTATGAATGTAATGTGTGTGATTATGAATGTAATGTGTGTGATTATGAATGTAATGTGTGTGATTATGAATGTAATGTGTGTGATTATGAATGTAATGTGTGTGTGATTATGAATGTATTGTGTGTGATTATGAATGTAATGTGTGATTATGAATGTAATGTGTGTGATTATGAATGTAATGTGTGTGATTATGAATGTATTGTGTGTGATTATGAATGTAATGTGTGTGTGATTATGAATGTAATGTGTGTGATTATGAATGTAATGTGTGTGATTATGAATGTAATGTGTGTGATTATGAATGTAATGTGTGTGATTATGAATGTAATGTGTGTGTGATTATGAATGTAATGTGTGTGATTATGAATGTAATGTGTGTGATTATGAATGTAATGTGTGTGATTATGAATGTAATGTGTGTGATTATGAATGTAATGTGTGTGATTATGAATGTAATGTGTGTGATTATGAATGTAATGTGTGTGATTATGAATGTAATTGTGTGTGATTATGAATGTAATGTGTGTGATTATGAATGTAATGTGTGTGATTATAAATGTAATGTGTGTGATTATGAATGTAAATGTGTGTGATTATGAATGTAATGTGTGTGATTATGAATGTAATGTGTGTGATTATGAATGTAATGTGTGTGATTATGAATGTAATGTGTGTGTGATTATGAATGTAATGTGTGTGTGATTATGAATGTAATGTGTGTGTGATTATGAATGTAATGTGTGTGATTATGAATGTAATGTGTGTGTGATTATGAATGTAATGTGTGTGCGATTATGAATGTAATGTGTGTGTGATTATGAATGTAATGTGTGTGATTATGAATGTAATGTGTGTGTGATTATGAATGTAATGTGTGTGCGATTATGAATGTAATGTGTGTGATTATTAATGTAATGTGTGTGATTATGAATGTAATGTGTGTGATTATGAATGTAATGTGTGTGATTATTAATGTAATGTGTGTGTGATTATGAATGTAATGTGTGTGCGATTATTAATGTAATGTGTGTGATTATTAATGTAATGTGTGTGATTATGAATGTAATGTGTGTGATTATGAATGTAATGTGTGTGATTATGAATGTAATGTGTGTGATTATGAATGTAATGTGTGTGATTATGAATGTAATGTGTGTGATTATGAATGTAATGTGTGTGATTATGAATGTAATGTGTGTGATTATGAATGTAATGTGTGTGATTATGAATGTAATGTGTGTGTGATTATGAATGAATGTAATGTGTGTGATTATAAATGTAATGTGTGTGTGATTATGAATGTAATGTGTGTGATTATGAATGTAATGTGTGTGATTATGAATGTAATGTGTGTGATTATAAATGTAATGTGTGTGTGATTATGAATGTAATGTGTGTGATTATGAATATTGTGTGTGATTATGAATGTAATGTGATTATGAATGTAATGTGTGTGTGATTATGAATGTAATGTGTGTGATTATGAATGTAATGTGTGTGTGTGATTATGAATGTAATGTGTGTGATTATGAATGTAATGTGATTATGAATGTATTGTGTGTGATTATGAATGTAATGTGTGTGATTATGAATGTAATGTGTGTGATTATGAATGTAATGTGTGTGATTATGAATGTAATGTGTGTGATTATGAATGTAATGTGTGTGATTATGAATGTAATGTGTGTGATTATGAATGTAATGTGTGTGATTATGAATGTAATGTGTGTGATTATGAAATGTGTGTGTGATTATGAATGTATTGTTGATTATGAATGTAATGTGTGTGTGATTATGAATGTAATGTGTGTGATTATGAATGTAATGTGTGTGATTATGAATGTAATGTGTGTGATTATGAATGTAATGTGTGTGTGTGATTATGAATGTAATGTGTGTGATTATGAATGTAATGTGTGTGTGATTATGAATGTAATGTGTGTGATTATGAATGTAATGTGTGTGTGATTATGAATGTAATGTGTGTGATTATAAATGTAATGTGTGTGTGATTATGAATGTAATGTGTGTGATTATGAATGTAATTGTGTGTGATTATGAATGTATTGTGTGTGATTATGAATGTAATGTGTGTGATTATGAATGTAATGTGTGTGATTATGAATGTAATGTGTGTGATTATGAATGTAATGTGTGTGATTATGAATGTAATGTGTGTGATTATGAATGTAATGTGTGTGTGATTATTAATGTAATGTGTGTGTGATTATTAATGTAATGTGTGTGATTATGAATGTAATGTGTGTGTGATTATGCATGTAATGTGTGTGGTTATGAATGTAATGTGTGTGATTATGAATGTAATGTGTGTGATTATGAATGTAATGTGTGTGATTATGAATGTAATGTGTGTGATTATGAATGTAATGTGTGTGATTATAAATGTAATGTGTGTGTGATTATGAATGTAATGTGTGTGATTATGAATGTAATGTGTGTGATTATGAATGTAATGTGTGTGATTATAAATGTAATGTGTGTGTGATTATGAATGTAATGTGTGTGATTATGAATGTAATGTGTGTGATTATGAATGTAATGTGTGTGATTATGATTATGAATGTGTGTGTGATTATGAATGTAATGTGTGTGATTATGAATGTAATGTGTGTGATTATGAATGTAATGTGTGTGTGATTATGAATGTAATGTGTGTGATTATGAATGTAATGTGTGTGATTATGAATGTAATGTGTGTGATTATGAATGTAATGTGTGTGTGATTATGAATGTAATGTGTGTGATTATAAATGTAATGTGTGTGTGATTATGAATGTAATGTGTGTGATTATGAATGTAATGTGTGTGTGATTATGAATGTAATGTGTGTGATTATAAATGTAATGTGTGTGTGATTATGAATGTAATGTGTGATTATGAATGTAATGTGTGTGATTATGAATGTATTGTGTGTGATTATGAATGTAATGTGTGTGTGATTATGAATGTAATGTGTGTGATTATGAATGTAATGTGTGTGTGATTATGAATGTAATGTGTGTGATTATGAATGTAATGTGTGTGTGATTATGAATGTAATTGTGTGTGATTATGAATGTAATGTGTGTGATTATGAATGTAATGTGTGTGTGATTATGAATGTAATGTGTGTGATTATGAATGTATTGTGTGTGATTATGAATGTAATGTGTGTGTGATTATGAATGTATTGTGTGTGATTATGAATGTAATGTGTGTGATTATGAATGTAATGTGTGTGATTATGAATGTAATGTGTGTGATTATGAATGTATTGTGTGTGATTATGAATGTAATGTGTGTGTGATTATGAATGTAATGTGTGTGATTATGAATGTAATGTGTGTGATTATGAATGTAATGTGTGTGATTATGAATGTAATGTGTGTGTGATTATGAATGTAATGTGTGTGATTATAAATGTAATGTGTGTGTGATTATGAATGTAATGTGTGTGATTATGAATGTAATGTGTGTGTGATTATGAATGTAATGTGTGTGATTATAAATGTAATGTGTGTGATTATGAATGTAATGTGTGTGATTATGAATGTATGTGTGTGATTATGAATGTATTGTGTGTGATTATGAATGTAATGTGTGTGATTATGAATGTAATGTGTGTGTGATTATGAATGTAATGTGTGTGATTATGAATGTAATGTGTGTGATTATGAATGTAATGTGTGTGATTATGAATGTAATGTGTGTGATTATGAATGTAATGTGTGTGATTATGAATGTAATGTGTGTGATTATAAATGTAATGTGTGTGTGATTATGAATGTAATGTGTGTGATTATGAATGTAATGTGTGTGATTATGAATGTAATGTGTGTGATTATGAATGTAATGTGTGTGATTATGAATGTAATGTGTGTGTGATTATGAATGTAATGTGTGTGATTATAAATGTAATGTGTGTGTGATTATGAATGTAATGTGTGTGATTATGAATGTAATGTGTGTGTGATTATGAATGTAATGTGTGTGATTATAAATGTAATGTGTGTGTGATTATGAATGTAATGTGTGTGATTATGAATGTATTGTGTGTGATTATGAATGTATTGTGTGTGATTATGAATGTAATGTGTGTGATTATGAATGTAATGTGTGTGATTATGAATGTAATGTGTGTGTGATTATGAATGTAATGTGTGTGATTATGAATGTAATGTGTGTGTGATTATGAATGTAATTGTGTGTGATTATGAATGTAATGTGTGTGATTATGAATGTAATGTGTGTGATTATGAATGTAATGTGTGTGTGATTATGAATGTATTGTGTGTGATTATGAATGTAATGTGTGTGATTATGAATGTAATGTGTGTGATTATGATGTGTGTGATTATGAATGTATTGTGTGTGATTATAAATGTAATGTGTGTGATTATGAATGTATTGTGTGTGATTATGAATGTAATGTGTGTGATTATGAATGTAATGTGTGTGATTATGAATGTAATGTGTGATTATGAATGTATTGTGTGTGATTATGAATGTAATGTGTGTGATTATGAATGTAATGTGTGTGATTATGAATGTAATGTGTGTGTGATTATGAATGTAATGTGTGTGATTATGAATGTAATGTGTGTGTGATTATGAATGTAATGTGTGTGATTATGAATGTAATGTGTGTGTGATTATGAATGTAATGTGTGTGATTATGAATGTAAATGTGTGTGATTATGAATGTATTGTGTGTGATTATGAATGTAATGTGTGTGATTATGAATGTAATGTGTGTGATTATGAATGTAATGTGTGTGTGATTATGAATGTATTGTGTGTGATTATGAATGTAATGTGTGTGATTATGAATGTAATGTGTGTGATTATGAATGTAATGTGTGTGATTATGAATGTATTGTGTGTGATTATGAATGTAATGTGTGTGTGATTATGAATGTATTGTGTGTGATTATGAATGTAATGTGTGTGATTATGAATGTAATGTGTGTGATTATGAATGTAATGTGTGTGATTATGAATGTAATTGTGTGTGATTATGAATGTAATGTGTGTGATTATGAATGTAATGTGTGTGTGATTATGAATGTAATGTGTGTGATTATGAATGTAATGTGTGTGTGATTATGAATGTAATGTGTGTGTGATTATGAATTATTGTGAATGTGATTATGAATGTAATGTGTGTGATTATGAATGTAATGTGTGTGATTATGAATGTAATGTGTGTGTGATTATGAATGTAATGTGTGTGTGATTATGAATGTATTGTGTGTGATTATGAATGTAATGTGTGTGATTATGATGTAATGAATGAATGTAATGTGTGTGATTATGAATGTAATGTGTGTGATTATGAATGTAATGTGTGTGTGATTATGAATGTATTGTGTGTGATTATGAATGTAATGTGTGTGATTATGAATGTAATGTGTGTGATTATGAATGTAATGTGTGTGATTATGAATGTAATGTGTGTGATTATGAATGTAATGTGTGTGTGATTATGAATGTAATGTGTGTGATTATGAATGTAATGTGTGTGATTATGAATGTAATGTGTGTGATTATGAATGTAATGTGTGTGTGATTATGAATGTATTGTGTGTGATTATGAATGTAATGTGTGTGATTATGAATGTAATGTGTGTGATTATGAATGTAATGTGTGTGTGATTATGAATGTATTGTGTGTGATTATGAATGTAATGTGTGTGATTATGAATGTAATGTGTGTGATTATGAATGTAATGTGTGTGATTATGAATGTATTGTGTGTGATTATGAATGTAATGTGTGTGATTATGAATGTAATGTGTGTGATTATGAATGTAATGTGTGTGATTATGAATGTAATGTGTGTGTGATTATGAATGTAATGTGTGTGTGATTATGAATGTAATGTGTGTGATTATGAATGTAATGTGTGTGATTATGAATGTAATGTGTGTGTGATTATGAATGTAATGTGTGTGTGATTATGAATGTAATGTGTGTGTGATTATGAATGTAATGTGTGTGATTATGAATGTAATGTGTGTGTGATTATGAATGTAATGTGTGTGATTATGAATGTAATGTGTGTGTGATTATGAATGTAATGTGTGTGATTATGAATGTAATGTGTGTGTGATTATGAATGTAATGTGTGTGATTATGAATGTAATGTGTGTGATTATGAATGTAATGTGTGTGATTATGAATGTAATGTGTGTGATTATGAATGTAATGTGTGTGTGATTATGAATGTAATGTGTGTGATTATGAATGTAATGTGTGTGATTATGAATGTAATGTGTGTGATTATGAATGTAATGTGTGTGATTATGAATGTAATGTGTGTGTGATTATGAATGTAATGTGTGTGATTATGAATGTAATGTGTGTGATTATGAATGTAATGTGTGTGTGATTATGAATGTAATGTGTGTGATTATGAATGTAATGTGTGTGATTATGAATGTAATGTGTGTGATTATGAATGTAATGTGTGTGATTATGAATGTAATGTGTGTGATTATGCATGTATTATGTGTGTGATTATGAATGTAATGTGTGTGATTATGAATGTAATGTGTGTGATTATGAATGTAATGTGTGTGTGATTATGAATGTAATGTGTGTGATTATGAATGTAATGTGTGTGTGATTATGAATGTAATGTGTGTGATTATGAATGTAATTGTGTGTGATTATGCATGTAATGTGTGTGATTATGAATGTAATGTGTGTGTGATTATGCATGTAATGTGTGTGGTTATGAATGTAATGTATGTGATTATGCATGTAATGTGTGTGGTTATGAATGTAATGTGTGTGTGATTATGAATGTAATGTGTGTGTGATTATGAATGTAATGTGTGTGATTAGGAATGTATTGTGTGTGATTATGAATGTAATGTGTGTGTGATTATTAATGTAATGTGTGTGATTATGAATGTAATGTGTGTGATTATGAATGTAATGTGTGTGATTATGAATGTATTGTGTGTGATTATGAATGTAATGTGTGTGTGATTATTAATGTAATGTGTGTGATTAGGAATGTAATGTGTGTGATTATGAATGTAATGTGTGTGATTATGAATGTAATGTGTGTGTGATTATGAATGTAATGTGTGTGATTATGAATGTAATGTGTGTGATTATGAATGTAATGTGTGTGTGATTATTAATGTAATGTGTGTGATTATGAATGTAATGTGTGTGATTATGAATGTAATGTGTGTGATTATGAATGTAATGTGTGTGATTATGAATGTAATGTGTGTGATTATGAATGTAATGTGTGTGATTATAAATGTAATGTGTGTGATTATGAATGTAATGTGTGTGATTATGAATGTAATGTGTGTGTGATTATGAATGTAATGTGTGATTATGAATGTAATGTGTGTGATTATGAATGTAATGTGTGTGATTATGAATGTAATGTGTGTGATTATGAATGTAATGTGTGTGATTATGAATGTAATGTGTGTGTGATTATGAATGTAATGTGTGTGTGATTATGAATGTAATGTGTGTGATTATGAATGTAATGTGTGTGTGATTATGAATGTAATGTGTGTGATTATGAATGTATGTGTGTGATTATGAATGTAATGTGTGTGATTATGAATGTAATGTGTGTGATTATGAATGTAATGTGTGTGATTATGAATGTAATGTGTGTGATTATGAATGTAATGTGTGTGTGATTATGAATGTATGTGTGTGATTATGAATGTAATGTGTGTGTGATTATGAATGTAATGATTATGAATGTAATGTGTGTGATTATGAATGTAATGTGTGTGATTATGAATGTAATGTGTGTGATTATGAATGTAATGTGTGTGATTATGAATGTAATGTGTGTGATTATAAATGTAATGTGTGTGTGATTATGAATGTAATGTGTGTGATTATGAATGTAATGTGTGTGATTATGAATGTAATGTGTGTGATTATGAATGTAATGTGTGTGATTATGAATGTAATGTGTGTGATTATGAATGTAATGTGTGTGATTATAAATGTAATGTGTGTGTGATTATGAATGTAATGTGTGTGATTATGAATGTAATGTGTGTGATTATGAATGTAATGTGTGTGATTATGAATGTAATGTGTGTGTGATTATGAATGTAATGTGTGTGATTATGAATGTAATTGTGTGTGATTATGAATGTAATGTGTGTGATTATGAATGTAATGTGTGTGATTATGAATGTAATGTGTGTGATTATGAATGTAATGTGTGTGTGATTATGAATGTAATGTGTGTGATTATGAATGTAATGTGTGTGTGATTATGAATGTAATTTGTGTGTGAATAGGAATGTATTGTGTGTGATTATGAATGTAATGTGTGTGATTATGAATGTAATGTGTGTGATTATGAATGTAATGTGTGTGATTATGAATGTAATGTGTGTGTGATTATGAATGTAATGTGTGTGATTATGAATGTAATGTGTGTGATTATGAATGTAATGTGTGTGTGATTATGAATGTAATTTGTGTGTGAATAGGAATGTATTGTGTGTGATTATGAATGTAATGTGTGTGTGATTATGAATGTAATGTGTGTGATTATGAATGTAATGTGTGTGATTATGAATGTAATGTGTGTGTGATTATGAATGTAATGTGTGTGATTATGAATGTAATGTGTGTGATTATGAATGTAATGTGTGTGTGATTATGAATGTAATGTGTGTGATTATGAATGTAATGTGTGTGTGATTATGAATGTAATGTGTGTGATTATGAATGTAATGTGTGTGATTATGAATGTAATGTGTGTGATTATGAATGTAATGTGTGTGTGATTATGAATGTAATGTGTGTGTGATTATGAATGTAATGTGTGTGTGATTATGAATGTAATGTGTGTGATTATGAATGTAATGTGTGTGATTATGAATGTAATGTGTGTGATTATGAATGTAATGTGTGTGTGATTATGCATGTATTGTGTGTGGTTATGAATGTAATGTGTGTGATTATGAATGTAATGTGTGTGATTATGAATGTAATGTGTGTGTGATTATGAATGTAATTGTGTGTGATTATGAATGTAATGTGTGTGATTATGAATGTAATGTGTGTGATTATGAATGTAATGTGTGTGTGATTATGAATGTAATGTGTGTGATTATGAATGTAATGTGTGTGATTATGAATGTAATGTGTGTGATTATAAATGTAAATGTGTGTGATTATGAATGTAATGTGTGTGATTATGAATGTAGTGTGTGTGATTATGAATGTAATGTGTGTGATTATGAATGTAATGTGTGTGGTTATGAATGTAATGTGTGTGTGATTATGAATGTAATGTGTGTGTGATTATGAATGTAATGTGTGTGTGATTATGAATGTAATGTGTGTGATTATGAATGTAATGTGTGTGTGATTATGAATGTAATGTGTGTGATTATGAATGTAATGTGTGTGTGATTATGAATGTAATGTGTGTGATTATGAATGTAATGTGTGTGTGATTATGAATGTAATGTGTGTGATTATGAATGTAATGATTATGAATGTAATGTGTGTGATTATGAATGTAATGTGTGTGATTATGAATGTAATGTGTGTGATTATGAATGTAATGTGTGTGTGATTATGAATGTAATGTGTGTGATTATGAATGTAATGTGTGTGTGATTATGAATGTAATGTGTGTGTGATTATGAATGTAATGTGTGTGATTATGAATGTAATGTGTGTGATTATAAATGTAATGTGTGTGATTATGAATGTAATGTGTGTGATTATGTGTAATGTGTTGATTATGAATGTAATGTGTGTGATTATGAATGTAATGTGTGTGTGATTATGAATGTAAATGTGTGATTATGAATGTAATGTGTGTGATTATAAATGTAATGTGTGTGATTATGAATGTAATGTGTGTGATTATGAATGTATGTGTGTGTGATTATGAATGTAATATGTGTGTGATTATAAATGTAATGTGTGTGATTATGAATGTAATGTGTGTGTGATTATGAATGTAATGTGTGATTATGAATGTAATGTGTGTGTGATTATGAATGTAATGTGTGTGATTATGAATGTAATGTGTGTGATTATGAATGTAATGTGTGTGATTATGAATGTAATGTGTGTGATTATGAATGTATTGTGTGTGATTATGAATGTAATGTGTGTGATTATGAATGTAATGTGTGTGATTATGAATGTAATGTGTGTGTGATTATGAATGTATTGTGTGTGATTATGAATGTAATGTGTGTGATTATGAATGTAATGTGTGTGATTATGAATGTAATGTGTGATTATGAATGTAATGTGTGTGATTATGAATGTAATGTGTGTGTGATTATGAATGTAATGTGTGTGATTATGAATGTAATGTGTGTGATTATGAATGTAATGTGTGTGATTATGAATGTAATGTGTGTGATTATGAATGTAATGTGTGTGTGATTATGAATGTAATGTGTGTGTGATTATGAATGTAATGTGTGTGATTGAATGTAATGATTATGAATGTAATGTGTGTGTGATTATGAATGTAATGTGTGTGATTATGAATGTATGTGTGTGATTATGAATGTAATGTGTGTGATTATGAATGTAATGTGTGTGTGATTATGAATGTAATGTGTGTGTGATTATGAATGTAATGTGTGTGTGATTATGAATGTAATGTGTGTGATTATGAATGTAATGTGTGTGATTATGAATGTAATGTGTGTGATTATGAATGTAATGTGTGTGATTATGAATGTAATGTGTGTGATTATGAATGTAATGTGTGTGTGAATAGGAATGTATTGTGTGTGATTATGAATGTAATGTGTGTGTGATTATGAATGTAATGTGTGTGATTATGAATGTAATGTGTGTGATTATGAATGTAATGTGTGTGATTATGAATGTAATGTGTGTGATTATGAATGTAATGTGTGTGATTATGAATGTAATGTGTGTGATTATGAATGTAATGTGTGTGATTATGAATGTAATGTGTGTGATTATGAATGTAATGTGTGTGTGATTATGAATGTAATGTGTGTGTGATTATGAATGTAATGTGTGTGATTATGAATGTAATGTGTGTGATTATGAATGTAATGTGTGTGTGATTATGAATGTAATGTGTGTGATTATGAATGTAATGTGTGTGATTATGAATGTAATGTGTGTGATTATGAATGTAATGTGTGTGTGATTATGAATGTAATGTGTGTGATTATGAATGTAATGTGTGTGATTATGAATGTAATGTGTGTGTGATTATGAATGTAATGTGTGTGTGATTATGAATGTAATGTGTGTGATTATGAATGTAATGTGTGTGATTATGAATGTAATGTGTGTGATTATGAATGTAATGTGTGTGATTATGAATGTAATGTGTGTGTGATTATGAATGTAATGTGTGTGATTATGAATGTAATGTGTGTGATTATGAATGTAATGTGTGTGATTATGAATGTAATGTGTGTGATTATGAATGTAATGTGTGTGATTATGAATGTAATGTGTGTGATTATTAATGTAATGTGTGTGATTATTAATGTAATGTGTGTGATTATGAATGTAATGTGTGTGTGGTCATGAATGTAATGTGTGTGATTATGAATGTAATGTGTGTGATTATTAATGTAATGTGTGTGATTATGAATGTAATGTGTGTGATTATGAATGTAATGTGTGTGATTATGAATGTAATGTGTGTGATTATGAATGTAATGTGTGTGATTATGAATGTAATGTGTGTGTGATTATGAATGTAATGTGTGTGATTATGAATGTAATGTGTGTGATTATGAATGTAATGTGTGTGATTATTAATGTAATGTGTGTGATTATGAATGTAATGTGTGTGTGATTATGCATGTATTGTGTGTGTGATTATGAATGTAATGTGTGTGATTATGAATGTAATGTGTGTGATTATGAATGTAATGTGTGTGTGATTATGAATGTAATGTGTGTGATTATGAATGTAATGTGTGTGTGATTATGAATGTAATGTGTGTGATTATGAATGTAATGTGTGTGTGATTATGAATGTAATGTGTGTGTGATTATGAATGTAATGTGTGTGATTATGAATGTAATGTGTGTGTGTGAATGTGTGTGTGATTATGAATGTAATGTGTGTGATTATGAATGTATTGTGTGTGATTATGAATGTAATGTGTGTGATTATGAATGTATTGTGTGTGATTATGAATGTAATGTGTGTGATTATGAATGTAATGTGTGTGATTATGAATGTAATGTGTGTGATTATGAATGTAATGTGTGTGATTATAAATGTAATGTGTGTGATTATGAATGTAATGTGTGTGATTATGAATGTAATGTGTGATTATGAATGTATTGTGTGTGATTATGAATGTAATGTGTGTGATTATGAATGTAATGTGTGTGTGATATGAATGTAATGTGTGTGATTATGAATGTATTGTGTGTGATTATGAATGTAATGTGTGTGATTATGAATGTATGAATGAACGTATGTGTGTGATTATGAATGTAATGTGTGTGATTATGAATGTAATGTGTGTGATTATGAATGTAATGTGTGTGTGATTATGAATGTAATGTGTGTGATTATGAATGTGTGTGTGATTATGAACGTAATGTGTGTGATTATGAATGTAATGTGTGTGATTATGAATGTAATGTGTGTGTGATTATGAATGTAATGTGTGTGATTATGAATGTAATGTGTGTGATTATGAATGTAATGTGTGTGATTATGAATGTAATGTGTGTGATTATGAATGTAATGTGTGTGATTATGAATGTAATGTGTGTGATTATGAATGTAATGTGTGTGTGATTATGAATGTAATGTGTGTGTGATTATGAATGTAATGTGTGTGATTATGAATGTAATGTGTGTGATTATTAATGTAATGTGTGTGATTATTAATGTAATGTGTGTGATTATGAATGTAATGTGTGTGATTATGAATGTAATGTGTGTGATTATGAATGTAATGTGTGTGTGATTATGAATGTAATGTGTGTGATTATGAATGTAATGTGTGATTATGAATGTAATGTGTGTGTGATTATGAATGTAATGTGTGTGATTATGAATGTAATGTGTGTGATTATGAATGTAATGTGTGTGATTATGAATGTAATGTGTGTGTGATTATGAATGTAATGTGTGTGATTATGAATGTAATGTGTGTGATTATGAATGTAATGTGTGTGTGATTATGAATGTAATGTGTGTGATTATGAATGTAATGTGTGTGTGATTATGAATGTAATGTGTGTGATTATGAATGTAATGTGTGTGATTATGAATGTAATGTGTGTGATTATGAATGTAATGTGTGTGTGATTATGAATGTAATGTGTGTGATTATGAATGTAATGTGTGTGATTGTTAATGTAATGTGTGTGATTATGAATGTAATGTGTGTGATTATGAATGTAATGTGTGTGATTATGAATGTAATGTGTGTGATTATGAATGTAATGTGTGTGATTATGAATAATGTGTGTGTGAATGATTATGAATGTAATGTGTGTGATTATGAATGTAATGTGTGTGATTATGAATGTAATGTGTGTGTGATTATGAATGTAATGTGTGTGATTATGAATGTAATGTGTGTGATTATGAATGTAATGTGTGTGTGATTATGAATGTAATGTGTGTGTGATTATGAATGTAATGTGTGTGGTTATGAATGTAATGTGTGTGTGATTATTAATGTAATGTGTGTGTGATTATGAATGTAATGTGTGTGTGATTATGAATGTAATGTGTGTGTGATTATGAATGTAATGTGTGTGTGATTATGAATGTAATGTGTGTGATTATGAATGTAATGTGTGTGATTATGAATGTAATGTGTGTGATTATGAATGTAATGTGTGTGTGATTATGAATGTAATGTGTGTGATTATGAATGTAATGTGTGTGATTATGAATGTAATGTGTGTGTGATTATGAATGTAATGTGTGTGATTATGAATGTAATGTGTGTGATTATGAATGTAATGTGTGTGTGATTATGAATGTAATGTGTGTGATTATGAATGTAATGTGTGTGTGATTATGAATGTAATGTGTGTGATTATGAATGTAATGTGTGTGTGATTATGAATGTAATGTGTGTGATTATGAATGTAATGTGTGTGATTATGAATGTAATGTGTGTGATTATTAATGTAATGTGTGTGATTATGAATGTAATGTGTGTGATTATGAATGTAATGTGTGTGATTATGAATGTAATGTGTGTGTGATTATGAATGTAATGTGTGTGTGATTAGGAATGTAATGTGTGTGATTATGAATGTAATGTGTGTGTGATTATTAATGTAATGTGTGTGATTAGGAATGTAATGTGTGTGATTATGAATGTAATGTGTGTGTGATTATGAATGTAATGTGTGTGATTATGAATGTAATGTGTGTGATTATGAATGTAATGTGTGTGATTATGAATGTAATGTGTGTGTGATTATTAATGTAATGTGTGTGTGATTATTAATGTAATGTGTGTGATTATTAATGTAATGTGTGTGTGATTATGAATGTAATGTGTGTGATTATGAATGTAATGTGTGTGTGATTATGAATGTAATGTGTGTGATTATGAATGTAATGTGTGTGATTATGAATGTAATGTGTGTGTGATTATGAATGTAATGTGTGTGTGATTATGAATGTAATGTGTGTGATTATTAATGTAATGTGTGTGATTATGAATGTAATGTGTGTGATTATGAATGTAATGTGTGTGTGATTATGAATGTAATGTGTGATTATGAATGTAATGTGTGTGATTATAAATGTAATGTGTGTGTGATTATGAATGTAATGTGTGTGATTATGAATGTAATGTGTGTGATTATGAATGTAATGTGTGATTATGAATGTAATGTGTGTGATTATGAATGTAATGTGTGTGATTATGAATGTAATGTGTGTGATTATGAATGTAATGTGTGTGTGATTATGAATGTAATGTGTGTGATTATGAATGTAATGTGTGTGTGATTATGAATGTAATGTGTGTGATTATGAATGTAATGTGTGTGATTATGAATGTAATGTGTGTGATTATGAATGTAATGTGTGTGTGATTATGAATGTAATGTGTGTGATTATGAATGTAATGTGTGTGATTATGAATGTAATGTGTGTGTGATTATGAATGTAATGTGTGTGATTATTAATGTAATGTGTGTGATTATGAATGTAATGTGTGTGATTATGAATGTAATGTGTGTGATTATGAATGTAATGTGTGTGTGATTATGAATGTAATGTGTGTGATTATGAATGTAATGTGTGTGATTATGAATGTAATGTGTGTGTGATTATGAATGTAATGTGTGTGATTATGAATGTAATGTGTGTGTGATTATGAATGTAATGTGTGTGTGATTATGAATGTAATGTGTGTGATTATGAATGTAATGTGTGTGATTATGAATGTAATGTGTGTGATTATGAATGTAATGTGTGTGTGATTATGAATGTAATGTGTGTGATTATGAATGTAATGTGTGTGATTATGAATGTAATGTGTGTGTGATTATGAATGTAATGTGTGTGATTATGAATGTAATGTGTGTGATTATGAATGTAATGTGTGTGTGATTATGAATGTAATGTGTGTGATTATGAATGTAATGTGTGTGTGATTATGAATGTAATGTGTGTGATTATGAATGTAATGTGTGTGTGATTATGAATGTAATGTGTGTGATTATGAATGTAATGTGTGTGTGATTATGAATGTATGTGTGTGATTATGAATGTAATGTGTGTGATTATGAATGTAATGTGTGTGTGATTATGAATGTAATGTGTGTGTGATTATGAATGTAATGTGTGTGATTATGAATGTAATGTGTGTGTGATTATGAATGTAATGTGTGTGATTATGAATGTAATGTGTGTGATTATGAATGTAATGTGTGTGATTATTTAATGTAATGTGTGTGATTATGAATGTGTGTGTGATTATGAATGTAATGTGTGTGTGATTATGAATGTAATGTGTGTGTGATTATGAATGTAATGTGTGTGATTATGAATGTAATGTGTGTGATTATGAATGTAATGTGTGTGTGATTATGAATGTAAATGTGATTATGAATGTAATGTGTGTGATTATGAATGTAATGTGTGTGATTATGAATGTAATGTGTGTGATTATTAATGTAATGTGTGTGATTATGAATGTAATGTGTGTGATTATGCATGTATTGTGTGTGTGATTATGAATGTAATGTGTGTGATTATGAATGTAATGTGTGTGATTATGAATGTAATGTGTGTGTGATTATGAATGTAATGTGTGTGATTATGAATGTAATGTGTGTGATTATGAATGTAATGTGTGTGATTATGAATGTAATGTGTGTGATTATGAATGTAATGTGTGTGATTATGAATGTAATGTGTGTGTGATTATGAATGTAATGTGTGTGTGATTATGAATGTAATGTGTGTGATTATTAATGTAATGTGTGTGATTATGAATGTAATGTGTGTGATTATGAATGTAATGTGTGTGTGATTATGAATGTAATGTGTGTGATTATGAATGTAATGTGTGTGATTATGAATGTAATGTGTGTGATTATGAATGTAATGTGTGTGTGATTATGAATGTATTGTGTGTGATTATGAATGTAATGTGTGTGATTATGAATGTAATGTGTGTGATTATGAATGTAATGTGTGTGTGATTATGAATGTAATGTGTGTGATTATGAATGTAATGTGTGTGATTATGAATGTAATGTGTGTGATTATGAATGTAATGTGTGTGTGATTATGAATGTAATGTGTGTGATTATGAATGTAATGTGTGTGATTATGAATGTAATGTGTGTGTGATTATGAATGTAATGTGTGTGATTATGAATGTAATGTGTGTGATTATGAATGTAATGTGTGTGATTATGAATGTAATGTGTGTGATTATGAATGTAATGTGTGTGATTATGAATGTAATGTGTGTGTGATTATGAATGTAATGTGTGTGATTATGAATGTAATGTGTGTGATTATGAATGTAATGTGTGTGATTATGAATGTAATGTGTGTGTGATTATGAATGTAATGTGTGTGATTATGAATGTAATGTGTGTGTGATTATGAATGTAATGTGTGTGATTATGAATGTAATGTGTGTGATTATGAATGTAATGTGTGTGATTATGAATGTAATGTGTGTGATTATGAATGTAATGTGTGTGATTATGAATGTAATGTGTGTGATTATGAATGTAATGTGTGTGATTATGAATGTAATGTGTGTGATTATGAATGTAATGTGTGTGTGATTATTAATGTAATGTGTGTGATTAGGAATGTAATGTGTGTGATTATGAATGTAATGTGTGTGATTATGAATGTAATGTGTGTGTGATTATTAATGTAATGTGTGTGTGATTATTAATGTAATGTGTGTGATTATGAATGTAATGTGTGTGATTATGAATGTAATGTGTGTGATTATGAATGTAATGTGTGTGTGATTATGAATGTAATGTGTGTGATTATGAATGTAATGTGTGTGATTATGAATGTAATGTGTGTGTGATTATGAATGTAATGTGTGTGATTATGAATGTAATGTGTGTGTGATTATGAATGTAATGTGTGTGATTATGAATGTAATGTGTGTGTGATTATGCATGTAATGTGTGTTATGAATTAATGAATGTGTGTGATTATGAATGTAATGTGTGTGATTATGAATGTAATGTGTGTGATTATGAATGTAATGTGTGTGATTATGAATGTAATGTGTGTGATTATGAATGTAATGTGTGTGATTATGAATGTAATGTGTGTGATTATGAATGTAATGTGTGTGTGATTATGAATGTAATGTGTGTGATTATGAATGTAATGTGTGTGATTATGAATGTAATGTGTGATTGTGATTATGAATGTAATGTGTGTGATTATGAATGTAATGTGTGTGATTATGAATGTAATGTGTGTGTGATTATGAATGTAATGTGTGTGATTGAATGTAATGATTATGAATGTAATGTGTGTGATTATGAATGTAATGTGTGTGATTATGAATGTAATGTGTGATTATGAATGTAATGTGTGTGTGATTATGAATGTAATGTGTGTGATTATGAATGTAATGTGTGTGATTATGAATGTAATGTGTGTGATTATGAATGTAATGTGATTATGAATGTAATGTGTGTGATTATGAATGTAATGTGTGTGATTATGAATGTATGTGTGTGATTATGAATGTGTGTGATTATTAATGTAATGTGTGTGTGGTCATGAATGTAATGTGTGTGATTATGAATGTAATGTGTGTGATTATGAATGTAATGTGTGTGTGATTATGAATGTAATGTGTGTGATTATGAATGTAATGTGTGTGATTATGAATGTAATGTGTGTGATTATGAATGTAATGTGTGTGATTATTAATGTAATGTGTGTGATTATGAATGTAATGTGTGTGATTATGAATGTAATGTGTGTGTGATTATGAATGTAATGTGTGTGATTATGAATGTAATGTGTGTGTGATTATGAATGTAATGTGTGTGATTATGAATGTAATGTGTGTGATTATGAATGTAATGTGTGTGATTATGAATGTAATGTGTGTGATTATGAATGTATTGTGTGTGATTATGAATGTAATGTGTGTGATTATGAATGTAATGTGTGTGATTATGAATGTAATGTGTGTGATTAGGAATGTATTGTGTGTGATTATGAATGTAATGTGTGTGTGAATAGGAATGTAATGTGTGTGATTATGAATGTAATGTGTGTGATTATGAATGTAATGTGTGTGATTATGAATGTAATGTGTGTGATTATGAATGTATTGTGTGTGATTATGAATGTAATGTGTGTGATTATTAATGTAATGTGTGTGATTATGAATGTAATGTGTGTGTGATTATGCATATAATGTGTGTGTGATTATGAATGTAATGTGTGTGATTATGAATGTAATGTGTGTGTGATTATGAATGTAATGTGTGTGCGATTATGAATGTAATGTGTGTGTGATTATTAATGTAATGTGTGTGATTATGAATGTAATGTGTGTGATTATGAATGTAATGTGTGTGATTATGAATGTAATGTGTGTGTGATTATGTGATTATGAATGTATGTGTGTGTGATTATGAATGTAATGTGTGTGATTATGAATGTAATGTGTGTGATTATGAATGTAATGTGTGTGATTATGTAATGTGTGTGTGATTATGAATGTAATGTGATTATGAATGTAATGTGTGTGATTATGAATGTAATGTGTGAATGATTATGAATGTAATGTGATTATGTGTAATTATGAATGTAATGTGTGTGATTATGAATGTATGTGTGTGTGATTATGAATGTAATGTGTGTGATTATGAATGTAATGTGTGTGATTATGAATGTAATGTGTGTGTGATTATGAATGTAATGTGTGTGATTATGAATGTAATGTGTGTGTGATTATGAATGTAATGTGTGTGATTATGAATGTAATGTGTGTGTGATTATGAATAATGTGTGTGATTATGAATGTAATGTGTGTGTGATTATGCATGTAATGTGTGTGGTTATGAATGTAATGTGTGTGTGATTATGCATGTAATGTGTGTGTGATTATGAATGTAATGTGTGTGATTATGAATGTAATGTGTGTGATTATTAATGTAATGTGTGTGATTATTAATGTAATGTGTGTGTGATTATGAATGTAATGTGTGTGATTAGGAATGTATTGTGTGTGATTATGAATGTAATGTGTGTGATTATGAATGTAATGTGTGTGATTATTAATGTAATGTGTGTGATTATGAATGTAATGTGTGTGATTATGCATGTATTGTGTGTGTGATTATGAATGTAATGTGTGTGATTATGAATGTAATGTGTGTGATTATGAATGTAATGTGTGTGATTATGAATGTATTGTGTGTGATTAGGAATGTATTGTGTGTGATTATGAATGTAATGTGTGTGATTATTAATGTAATGTGTGTGATTATGAATGTAATGTGTGTGATTATGAATGTAATGTGTGTGATTATGAATGTAATGTGTGTGATTATGAATGTAATGTGTGTGATTATGAATGTAATGTGTGTGATTATGAATGTAATGTGTGTGTGATTATGAATGTAATGTGTGTGATTATGAATGTAATGTGTGTGATTATGAATGTAATGTGTGTGATTATGAATGTAATGTGTGTGTGATTATGAATGTAATGTGTGTGATTATGAATGTAATGTGTGTGATTATGAATGTAATGTGTGTGATTATGAATGTAATGTGTGTGTGAATGTAATGTGTGTGATTATGAATGTAATGTGTGTGTGATTATGAATGTAATGTGTGTGATTATGAATGTAATGTGTGTGTGATTATGTATGTAATGTGTGTGATTATGAATGTAATGTGTGTGTGATTATGTATGTAATGTGTGTGATTATGAATGTAATGTGTGTGATTATGAATGTAATGTGTGTGATTATGAATGTAATGTGTGTGTGATTATGAATGTAATGTGTGTGATTATGAATGTAATGTGTGTGATTATGAATGTAATGTGTGTGATTATGAATGTAATGATTATGTGTGTGTGATTATGAATGTAATGTGTGTGATTATGAATGTAATGTGTGTGATTATGAATGTAATGTGTGTGATTATGAATGTAATGTGTGTGATTATGAATGTAATGTGTGTGATTATGAATGTAATGTGTGTGATTATGAATGTAATGTGTGTGTGATTATGAATGTAATTGTGTGTGATTATGAATGTAATGTGTGTGATTATGAATGTAATGTGTGTGTGATTATGAATGTAATGTGTGTGATTATGAATGTATGTGTGATTATGAATGTAATGTGTGTGTGATTATAAATGTAATGTGTGTGTGATTATGAATGTAATGTGTGTGTGATTATGAATGTAATGTGTGTGATTATGAATGTAATGTGTGTGATTATGAATGTAATGTGTGTGATTATGAAAATGTAATGTGTGTGTGATTATGAATGTAATGTGTGTGATTATGAATGTAATGTGTGTGATTATGAATGTAATGTGTGTGTGATTATGAATGTAATGTGTGTGATTATGAATGTAATGTGTGTGATTATGAATGTAATGTGTGTGATTATGAATGTAATGTGTGTGTGATTATGAATGTAATGATTATGAATTGTGTGTGATTATGAATGTAATGTGTGTGTGATTATGAATGTAATGTGTGTGATTATGAATGTAATGTGTGTGATTATGAATGTAATGTGTGTGATTATGAATGTAATGTGTGTGATTATGAATGTAATGTGTGTGATTATGAATGTAATGTGTGTGATTATGAATGTAATGTGTGTGATTATGAATGTGTGTGTGATTATGAATGTAATGTGTGTGATTATGAATGTAATGTGTGTGATTATGAATGTAATGTGTGTGATTATGAATGTAATGTGATTATGAATGTAATGTGTGTGATTATGAATGTAATGTGTGTGATTATGAATGTAATGTGTGTGTGATTATGAATGTGTGTGATATGTGTGTGATTATGAATGTAATGTGTGTGATTATGAATGTAATGTGTGTGATTATGAATGTAATGTGTGTGATTATGAATGTATTGTGTGTGATTATGAATGTAATGTGTGTGATTATGAATGTAATGTGTGTGATTATAAATGTAATGTGTGTGTGATTATGAATGTAATGTGTGTGAATAGGAATGTATTGTGTGTGTGATTATGAATGTAATGTATGTGATTATGAATGTAATGTGTGTGTTATGAATGTAATGTGTGTGTGATTATGAATGTAATGTGTGTGTGATTATGAATGTAATGTGTGTGTGATTATGCATGTAATGTGTGTGATTATGAATGTAATGTGTGTGTGATTATGAATGTAATGTGTGTGATTATGAATGTAATGTGTGTGTGATTATGAATGTAATGTGTGTGATTATAAATGTAATGTGTGTGTGATTATGAATGTAATGTGTGTGATTATGAAATATATGTGTGTGATTATGAATGTAATGTGTGTGATTATGAATGTAATGTGTGTGTGATTATGAATGTAATGTGTGTGTGATTATGAATGTAATGTGTGTGATTATGAATGTAATGTGTGTGATTATGAATGTAATGTGTGTGATTATGAATGTAATGTGTGTGATTATAAATGTAATGTGTGTGTGATTATGAATGTAATGTGTGTGATTATGAATGTAATGTGTGTGTGATTATGAATGTAATGTGTGTGATTATAAATGTAATGTGTGTGTGTGATTATGAATGTAATGTGTGTGATTATGAATGTAATTGTGTGTGATTATGAATGTATGTGTGTGATTATGAATGTAATGTGTGTGTGATTATGAATGTAATGTGTGTGATTATGAATGTAATGTGTGTGATTATGAATGTAATGTGTGTGATTATGAATGTAATAATGTGTGTGATTATGAATGTATTGTGTGTGATTATGAATGTAATGTGTGTGATTATGAATTAATGTGTGTGATTATGAATGTAATGTGTGTGATTATGAATGTATTGTGTGTGATTATGAATGTAATGTGTGTGATTATGAATGTATGTGTGTGATTATGAATGTAATGTGTGTGTGATTATGAATGTATGTGTGTGATTATGAATGTAATGTGTGTGATTATGAATGTAATGTGTGTGATTATGAATGTAATGTGTGTGATTATGAATGTATTGTGTGTGATTATGAATGTAATGTGTGTGATTATGAATGTAATGTGTGTGTGATTATGAATGTAATGTGTGTGATTATGAATGTAATGTGTGTGATTATGAATGTAATGTGTGTGTGATTATGAATGTATTGTGTGTGATTATGAATGTAATGTGTGTGATTATGAATGTAATGTGTGTGATTATGAATGTAATGTGTGTGTGATTATGAATGTATTGTGTGTGATTATGAATGTAATGTGTGTGATTATGAATGTAATGTGTGTGATTATGAATGTAATGTGTGTGTGATTATGAATGTATTGTGTGTGATTATGAATGTAATGTGTGTGATTATGAATGTAATGTGTGTGATTATAAATGTAATGTGTGTGTGATTATGAATGTAATGTGTGTGTGATTATGAATGTAATGTGTGTGTGATTATGAATGTAATGTATGTGATTATGAATGTAATGTGTGTGGTTATGAATGTAATGTGTGTGTGATTATGAATGTATTGTGTGTGATTATGAATGTAATGTGTGTGATTATGAATGTAATGTGTGTGATTATGAATGTAATGTGTGTGATTATGAATGTATTGTGTGTGATTATGAATGTAATGTGTGTGATTATAAATGTAATGTGTGTGATTATGAATGTATGTGTGTGATTATGCATGCAATGTGTGTGATTATGAATGTAATGTGTGTGTGATTATGAATGTAATGTGTGTGATTATGAATGTAATGTGTGTGATTATAAATGTAATGTGTGTGAATATGAATGTAATGTGTGTGATTATGAATGTAATGTGTGTGATTATGAATGTAATGTGTGTGATTATTAATGTAATGTGTGTGATTATTAATGTAATGTGTGTGTGATTATGAATGTAATGTGTGTGATTATGAATGTAATGTGTGTGATTATGAATGTAATGTGTGTGTGATTATGAATGTAATGTGTGTGATTATGAATGTAATGTGTGTGATTATGAATGTAATGTGTGTGTGATTATGAATGTAATGTGTGTGATTATGAATGTAATGTGTGTGATTATGAATGTAATGTGTGTGTGATTATGAATGTAATGTGTGTGATTAGGAATGTAATGTGTGTGATTATGAATGTAATGTGTGTGTGATTATTAATGTAATGTGTGTGATTATGAATGTAATGTGTGTGATTATGAATGTAATGTGTGTGTGATTATGAATGTAATGTGTGTGTGATTAGGAATGTAATGTGTGTGATTATGAATGTAATGTGTGTGTGATTATTAATGTAATGTGTGTGATTATGAATGTAATGTGTGTGATTATGAATGTAATGTGTGTGTGATTATGAATGTAATGTGTGTGATTATGAATGTATGTGTGTGTGATTATGAATGTAATGTGTGTGATTATGAATGTAATGTGTGTGATTATGAATGTAATGTGTGTGATTATGAATGTAATGTGTGTGTGATTATGAATGTAATGTGTGTGATTATGAATGTAATGTGTGTGATTATGAATGTAATGTGTGTGTGATTATGAATGTAATGTGTGTGATTATGAATGTAATGTGTGTGTGATTATGAATGTAATGTGTGTGTGATTATGAATGTAATGTGTGTGATTATGAATGTAATGTGTGTGATTATGAATGTAATGTGTGTGTGATTATGAATGTAATGTGTGTGATTATGAATGTAATGTGTGTGATTATGAATGTAATGTGTGTGTGATTATGAATGTAATGTGTGATTATGAATGTAATGTGTGTGATTATAAATGTAATGTGTGTGTGAATGAATGTAATGTGTGTGATTATGAATGTAATGTATGTGATTATGAATGTAATGTGTGTGATTATGAATGTAATGTGTGTGTGATTATGAATGTAATGTGTGTGATTATGAATGTAATGTGTATGTGATTATGAATGTAATGTGTGTGATTATGAATGTAATGTGTGTGTGATTATGAATGTAATGTGTGTGATTATGAATGTAATGTATGTGATTATGAATGTAATGTGTGTGATTATGAATGTAATGTATGTGATTATGAATGTAATGTGTGTGATTATGAATGTAATGTGTGTGATTATGAATGTAATGTGTGTGTGATTATGAATGTAATGTGTGTGATTATGAATGTAATGTGTGTGATTATAAATGTAATGTATGTGTGATTATGAATGTAATGTGTGTGATTATGAATGTAATGTATGTGATTATGAATGTAATGTGTGTGATTATGAATGTAATGTGTGTGATTATGAATGTAATGTGTGTGATTATGAATGTAATGTATGTGGTTATGAATGTAATGTGTGTGTGATCATGAATGTAATGTGTGTGATTATGAATGTAATGTATGTGATTATGAATGTAATGTGTGTGATTATGCATGTAATGTATGTGGTTATGAATGTAATGTGTGTGTGTGATTATGAATGTAATGTGTGTGATTATGAATGTAATGTATGTGGTTATGAATGTAATGTGTGTGTGATTATGAATGTAATGTGTGTGATTATGAATGTAATGTATGTGATTATGAATGTAATGTATGTGATTATGAATGTAATAATGTGTGTGATTATGAATGTAATGTGTGTGATTATGAATGTAATGTGTGTGATTATGAATGTAATGTGTGTGATTATGAATGTAATGTGTGTGTGATTATGAATGTATTGTGTGTGTGATTATGAATGTAATGTGTGTGTGATTATGAATGTAATGTGTGTGTGATTATGAATGTAATGTGTGTGATTATAAATGTAATGTGTGTGTGATTATGAATGTAATGTGTGATTATGAATGTAATGTATGTGATTATGAATGTAATGTGTGTGATTATGAATGTATTGTGTGTGTGATTATGAATGTAATGTGTGTGTGATTATGAATGTAATGTGTGTGTGATTATGAATGTAATGTGTGTGATTATAAATGTAATGTGTGTGTGATTATGAATGTAATGTGTGTGATTATGCATGTAATGTATGTGATTATGAATGTAATGTGTGTGTGATTATGAATGTAATGTGTGTGATTATAAATGTAATGTGTGTGTGATTATGAATGTAATGTGTGTGATTATGAATGTAATGTGTGTGATTATGAATGTAATGTGTGTGATTATGAATGTAATGTGTGTGATTATAAATGTAATGTGTGTGTGAATATGAATGTAATGTGTGTGATTATGAATGTAATGTGTGTGATTATGAATGTAATGTGTGTGTGATTATGAATGTAATGTGTGTGATTATGAATGTAATGTGTGTGATTATGAATGTAATGTATGTGTGATTATGAATGTAATGTGTGTGTGATTATGAATGTAATGTGTGTGATTATGAATGTAATGTGTGTGATTATGAATGTAATGTGTGTGATTATGAATGTAATGTGTGTGATTATGAATGTAATGTGTGTGTGATTATGAATGTAATGTATGTGATTATGAATGTAATGTGTGTGATTATGAATGTAATGTGTGTGTGATTATGAATGTAATGTGTGTGTGATTATGAATGTAATGTGTGTGATTATGAATGTAATGTGTGTGATTATAAATGTAATGTGGGTGATTATGAATGTAATGTGTGTGATTATGAATGTAATGTGTGTGATTATGAATGTAATGTATGTGATTATGAATGTAATGTGTGTGTGATTATGAATGTAATGTGTGTGATTATGAATGTAATGTGTGTGATTATGAATGTAATGTGTGTGATTATGAATGTAATGTGTGTGTGATTATGAATGTAATGTATGTGATTATGAATGTAATGTGTGTGATTATGAATGTAATGTGTGTGTGATTATGAATGTAATGTGTGTGATTATGAATGTAATGTGTGTGTGATTATGAATGTAATGTGTGTGTGATTATGAATGTAATGTGTGTGATTATGAATGTAATGTGTGTGATTATGAATGTAATGTGTGTGTGATTATGAATGTAATGTGTGTGATTATGAATGTAATGTGTGTGATTATGAATGTAATGTGTGTGTGATTATGAATGTAATGTGTGTGATTATGAATGTAATGTGTGTGATTATGAATGTAATGTGTGTGTGATTATGAATGTAATGTGTGTGATTATGAATGTAATGTATGTGATTATGAATGTAATGTGTGTGATTATGAATGTAATGTGTGTGTGATTATGAATGTAATGTGTGTGATTATGAATGTAATGTGTATGTGATTATGAATGTAATGTGTGTGTTATGAATGTAATGTGTGTGTGATTATGAATGTAATGTGTGTGATTATGAATGTAATGTATGTGATTATGAATGTAATGTGTGTGATTATGAATGTAATGTATGTGATTATGAATGTAATGTGTGTGATTATGAATGTAATGTGTGTG
Source organism: Oncorhynchus keta (assembly GCF_023373465.1). Taxonomy (NCBI): domain Eukaryota; kingdom Metazoa; phylum Chordata; class Actinopteri; order Salmoniformes; family Salmonidae; genus Oncorhynchus; species Oncorhynchus keta. The sequence continues at coordinate 27,044,644 of NC_068447.1, forward strand.
ATTATGAATGTAATGTGTGTGTGATTATGAATGTAATGTGTGTGATTATGAATGTAATGTGTGATTATAAATGTAATGTATGTGTGATTATGAATGTAATGTGTGTGATTATGAATGTAATGTATGTGATTATGAATGTAATGTGTGATTATGAATGTAATGTGTGTGATTATGAATGTAATGTGTGTGATTATGAATGTAATGTATGTGGTTATGAATGTAATGTGTGTGATCATGAATGTAATGTGTGTGATTATGAATGTAATGTATGTGATTATGAATGTAATGTGTGTGATTATGAATGTAATGTATGTGATTATGAATGTAATGTGTGTGTGATTATGAATGTAATGTGTGTGATTATGAATGTAATGTATGTGTTATGAATGTAATGTGTGTGTGATTATGAATGTAATGTGTGTGATTATGAATGTAATGTATGTGGTTATGAATGTAATGTATGTGATTATGAATGTAATGTGTGTGTGATTATGAATGTAATGTGTGTGATTATGAATGTAATGTGTGTGATTATGAATGTAATGTGTGTGATTATGAATGTAATGTGTGTGATTATGAATGTAATGTGTGTGATTATGAATGTAATGTGTGTGATTATGAATGTAATGTGTGTGATTATGAATGTAATGTGTGTGATTATAAATGTAATGTGTGTGTGATTATGAATGTAATGTGTGTGATTATGAATGTAATGTATGTGATTATGAATGTAATGTGTGTGTTATGAATGTAATGTGTGTGTGATTATGAATGTAATGTGTGTGTGATTATGAATGTAATGTGTGTGATTATGAATGTAATGTGTGTGTGATTATGAATGTAATGTATGTGATTATGAATGTAATGTGTGTGATTATGAATGTAATGTGTGTGATTATGAATGTAATGTGTGTGATTATGAATGTAATGTATGTGGTTATGAATGTAATGTGTGTGTGATTATGAATGTAATGTGTGTGATTATGAATGTAATGTATGTGATTATGAATGTAATGTGTGTGATTATGAATGTAATGTATGTGGTTATGAATGTAATGTGTGTGATTATGAATGTAATGTGTGTGATTATGAATGTAATGTATGTGGTTATGAATGTAATGTGTGTGTGATTATGAATGTAATGTGTGTGATTATGAATGTAATGTATGTGTTATGAATGTAATGTGTGTGCGATTATGAATGTAATGTGTGTGTGATTATTAATGTAATGTGTGTGATTATGAATGTAATGTGTGTGATTATGAATGTAATGTGTGTGATTATTAATGTAATGTGTGTGATTATGAATGTAATGTGTGTGTGATTATGAATGTAATGTGTGTGTGATTATGAATGTAATGTGTGTGTGATTATGAATGTAATGTGTGTGATTATGAATGTAATGTGTGTGTGATTATGAATGTAATGTGTGTGATTATGAATGTAATGTGTGTGATTATGAATGTAATGTGTGTGATTATGAATGTAATGTGTGTGTGATTATGAATGTAATGTGTGTGTGATTATGAATGTAATGTGTGTGATTATGAATGTAATGTGTGTGTGATTATGAATGTAATGTGTGTGATTATGAATGTAATGTGTGTGTGATTATGAATGTAATGTGTGTGATTATGAATGTAATGTGTGTGATTATGAATGTAATGTGTGTGATTATGAATGTAATGTGTGTGTGATTATGAATGTAATGTGTGTGATTATGAATGTAATGTGTGTGATTATGAATGTAATGTGTGTGTGATTATGAATGTAATGTGTGTGTGATTATGAATGTAATGTGTGTGATTATGAATGTAATGTGTGTGATTATTAATGTAATGTGTGTGATTATGAATGTAATGTGTGTGATTATGAATGTAATGTGTGTGTGATTATGAATGTAATGTGTATGTGATTATGAATGTAATGTGTGTGTGATTATGAATGTAATGTGTGTGATTATGAATGTAATGTGTGTGATTATGAATGTAATGTGTGTGATTATGAATGTAATGTGTGTGTGATTATGAATGTAATGTATGTGATTATGAATGTAATGTGTGTGATTATGAATGTAATGTGTGTGTGATTATGAATGTAATGTGTGTGTGATTATGAATGTAATGTGTGATTATGAATGTAATGTGTGTGATTATGAATGTAATGTGTGTGTGATTATGAATGTAATGTGTGTGATTATGAATGTAATGTGTGTGATTATAAATGTAATGTATGTGTGATTATGAATGTAATGTGTGTGATTATGCATGTAATGTGTGTGATTATGAATGTAATGTGTGTGTGATTATGAATGTAATGTGTGTGATTATGAATGTAATGTGTGTGATTATAAATGTAATGTGTGTGATTATGAATGTAATGTGTGTGATTATGAATGTAATGTATGTGATTATGAATGTAATGTGTGTGATTATGAATGTAATGTGTGTGTGATTATGAATGTAATGTGTGTGATTATGAATGTATTGTGTGTGATTATGAATGTAATGTGTGTGATTATAAATGTAATGTATGTGTGATTATGAATGTAATGTGTGTGATTATGAATGTAATGTGTGTGATTATGAATGTAATGTGTGTGATTATGAATGTAATGTGTGTGATTATGAATGTAATGTGTGTGATGATGAATGTAATGTGTGTGATTATGAATGTAATGTGTGTGATTATAAATGTAATGTATGTGTGATTATGAATGTAATGTGTGTGATTATGAATGTAATGTGTATGTGATTATGAATGTAATGTGTGTGATTATGAATGTAATGTGTGTGTGATTATGAATGTAATGTGTGTGATTATGAATGTAATGTGTGTGATTATGAATGTAATGTGTGTGATTATGAATGTAATGTATGTGATTATGAATGTAATGTGTGTTATTATGAATGTAATGTGTGTGATTATGAATGTAATGTGTGATTATAAATGTAATGTGTGTTATTATGAATGTAATGTTTGTTATTATGAATGTAATGTGTGTGATTATGAATGTAATGTATGTGATTATAAATGTAATGTGTGTTATTATGAATGTAATGTGTGTGATTATGAATGTAATGTGTGTGATTATGAATGTAATGTGTGTTGATTATGAATGTAATGTGTGTGATTATGAATGTAATGTGTGTGATTATGAATGTAATGTGTGTTGATTATGAATGTAATGTGTGTGATTATGAATGTAATGTATGTGATTATAAATGTAATGTATGTGTGATTATGAATGTAATGTGTGTGATTATGAATGTAATGTGTGTGATTATGAATGTAATGTGTGTGATTATGAATGTAATGTGTGTTATTATGAATGTAATGTGTGTGATTATGAATGTAATGTATGTGATTATAAATGTAATGTGTGTTATTATGAATGTAATGTGTGTGATTATGAATGTAATGTGTGTGATTATGAATGTAATGTGTGTTGATTATGAATGTAATGTGTGTGATTATGAATGTAATGTATGTGATTATAAATGTAATGTATGTGTGATTATGAATGTAATGTGTGTGATTATGAATGTAATGTATGTGATTATGAATGTATTGTGTGTGATTATGAATGTAATGTGTGATTATGAATGTAATGTGTGTGATTATGAATGTAATGTGTGTGATTATGAATGTAATGTATGTGATTATGAATGTAATGTGTGTGTGATTATGAATGTAATGTGTGTGATTATGAATGTAATGTATGTGATTATGAATGTAATGTGTGTGATTATGCATGTAATGTATGTGGTTATGAATGTAATGTGTGTGATTATGAATGTAATGTGTGTGATTATGAATGTAATGTGTGTGGTTATGAATGTAATGTGTGTGTGATTATGAATGTAATGTGTGTGATTATGAATGTAATGTATGTGGTTATGAATGTAATGTATGTGATTATGAATGTAATGTGTGTGATTATGAATGTAATGTGTGTGATTATGAATGTAATGTGTGTGATTATGAATGTAATGTGTGTGATTATGAATGTAATGTGTGTGTGATTATGAATGTATTGTGTGTGTGATTATGAATGTAATGTGTGTGATTATGAATGTAATGTGTGTGATTATGAATGTAATTGGTGTGTTTACACAGGGAATCTGTGTGTGATTATGAATGTAATGTGTGTGTGATTATTAATGTAATGTGTGTGATTATGAATGTAATGTGTGTGATTATGCATGTAATGTGTGTGGTTATGAATGTAATGTGTGTGATTATGAATGTAATGTGTGTGTGATTATGCATGTAATGTGTGTGATTATGAATGTAATGTGTGTGTGATTATGAATGTAATGTGTGTGTGATTATGAATGTAATGTGTGTGATTATGAATGTAATGTGTGTGATTATGAATGTAATGTGTGTGATTATGAATGTAATGTGTGTGATTATGAATGTAATGTGTGTGATTATGAATGTAATGTGTGTGTGATTATGAATGTAATGTGTGTGTGAATAGGAATGTATTGTGTGTGTGATTATGAATGTAATGTGTGTGATTATGAATGTAATGTGTGTGTGATTATGAATGTAATGTTTGTGTGATTATGAATGTAATGTGTGTGTGATTATGAATGTAATGTGTGTGTGATTATGAATGTAATGTGTGTGTGAATAGGAATGTAATGTGTGTGTGAATAGGAATGTATTGTGTGTGTGATTATGAATGTAATGTGTGTGTGATTATGAATGTAATGTGTGTGATTATGAATGTAATGTGTGTGTGAATAGGAATGTATGTGTGTGTGATTATGAATGTAATGTGTGTGTGAATAGGAATGTATTGTGTGTGTGATTATGAATGTAATGTGTGTGTGAATAGGAATGTATTGTGTGTGTGATTATGAATGTAATGTTTGTGAATAGGAATGTATATTGTGTGTGGAATTATGAATGTAATGTGATTATGAATGTAATGTTTGTGTGATTATGAATGTAATGTGTGTGTGATTATTAATGTAATGTGTGTGTGATTATGAATGTAATGTGTGTGTGAATAGGAATGTATTGTGTGTGTGATTATGAATGTAATGTGTGTGATTATTAATGTAATGTGTGTGATTATTAATGTAATTTGCATGCAACATCAGCAGGGAGTTAGGGACAGTGAGAATGGTTGTGTATGTGTGTGTGTGAGAGAGAGAGAAAAAATGCCTCTGATGTGCTAGTGTGCCATAAGAATAATATGTTAAACACTGTACTGTACACTATACATGTATACATATGAAATGTGTATCTGTAAACAAGAGTATGTAATCTAAACTAGACGAAATGGTTTGCTTTATAAGGGAATAAAAAGCTACACTTCTCTGTGTCCAAGTGTTTTTTCACACCTCTGACTGTATTTGATATTTTTGTTGCCCTCTGATGTTTTGTGTCATTGTTTACTAAGCTGGCATTCCATGCGGTGCGTTATTGTTGTCCATGTTTAGTAACTTCTAACTATTCTCCTTCCCTCTTTCTCCCATATCTTACCCCCCCCTCTATATCCCTGTAGGCATTCTGGCAGAGGAGGAGCCTGTTCCGTGTGCAATGTCAGGCCATGGGCGCCAGTGCATGATGAATGGGACTGTGTGTAGAGAGGGATGGCATGGCCCCAACGGTGGCATCACCAACTTTGACAACTTCCTGTTTGCCATGCTTACTGTTTTCCAGTGTATCACCATGGAGGGCTGGACTGATGTTCTCTACTGGGTGAGGCTGCTGCTTCATGAACCACACCCAGCTGGCAACTAGTTAGCCATCTCTACTCACAGTAACACAGAGGTTTCAACAGGGTTAGCTTAGCGTCATCGCTAATACTGGATGAGCTCCAATCAAATCCAACCTATAGAACCTTTAAAATGTCAGACTAGAGGTCTCCAACTTCTTGGACCCGAACCAAGATGAACCTGGGGCTTTCCCATTCGGAGCCGAACCCTATTCCTGTCCCTGAACCCTACCCCTGAACCCTACCTCTGTCCCTGAACCCTACCCCTGAACCATACCCCTGTCCCTGAACCCTATTCCTGAACCATACCCCTGTCTCTGAACCCTATTCCTGTCCCTGAACCCTACCCCTGAACCCTACCTCTGTCCCTGAACCCTACCCCTGAACCATACCCCTGTCCCTGAACCCTATTCCTGAACCGTACCCCTGTCCCTGAACCCTATTCCTGTCCCTGAACCCTACCCCTGAACCCTACCTCTGTCCCTGAACCCTATTCCTGAACCATACCCCTGTCCCTGAACCCTATTCCTGTCCCTGAACCCTACCCCTGAACCCTACCTCTGTCCCTGAACCCTATTCCTGAACCATACCCCTGTCCCTGAACCCTATTCCTGTCCCTGAACCCTACCCCTGAACCCTATCCCTGTCCCTGAACCCTATTCCTGAACCATACCCCTGTCCCTGAACCCTATTCCTGTCCCTGTCCCTGAACCCTACCCCTGAACCCTACCTCTGTCCCTGAACCCTACCCCTGAACCCTATTCCTATTCCTGTCTCTGAACCCTACCCCTGAACCATACCCCTGTCCCTGAACCATACCCCTGAACCCTATTTCTGTCCCTGAACCCTACCCCTGAACCCTACCCCTGAACCATACCCCTGTCCCTGAACCCTATTCCTGCTCCATCTCTTCTTTCCTCTTCCTCTCTTGCTTTCTCTTCTCTCCTGACTGACTCTCCCTCCCGCTCTATCAGTACTGCCCTCTCTTCTTTTCATTCATGTACCAGTTACCATGGCGATGCAATGCTAATGAAGCCATGGATGGGGTGAAGGTGACAATGCGAGTGGAGGAAAGATGCAGCCACTCAACAGACATGAAAGGGATGGAGTGGGAGCTGAACACAGGAGTAACGGAGAAATGATTGGCAGATATTTGACCTCCCCTCCCCTCTATCTATGGTCTGCTCACACATCTATACCCTCCTGTGTGTAGTGTCCTGAGAGACAGATTCTTTATAGCAGTGGCGGGAAATCTTTTCTGCGCTGTGGGCGCAGGATTTTGCTCCAGCCAACTGTAACACAACCTGATTCATAGTCTTCATCAACAAATGAGCTGTGTTACAGTTTTGGGTGAAGTAAAAGCCTTCACACACACTTGTCTTAAAGAGAGAGTCACTGAAAAGAGGAAATAACACAACTTAGTGTATGTAAACTTCTGACCCACTAGAATTATGATACAGTGAATTATAAGTGAAATAATCTGTCTGTAAACAATTGTTGGAAAAATTACTTGCACAAAGTAGATGTCCTAACCGACTTGCCAAAACTATAGTTTGTTAACAAGACATTTGTGGAGTGGTTGAAATTTAATGACTCCAACCTAAGTGTATGTAAACTTCTGACTTCAACTGTAGGTGGCTGATCTAGTTTTCCCAGGAACTTCTCGATTGTCTTCTAAAGCTAACTGTGACTGTTTTTGTTGTTTCAGATGAATGATGCCATGGGCTTTGAGCTGCCCTGGGTTTACTTCGTCAGTCTAGTTATCTTCGGCTCCTTCTTCGTTCTCAACCTGGTTCTGGGAGTTTTAAGCGGGTAAGACATTAGAATCATCATTGTCCTATATACTGAACATATGCACATACACACGCACAAATGCACACATACACACGCACGAGAGTGCACACACAGAAATACACACATACACAGGCACGAGAGTGCACACACAGAAATACACACATACACAGGCACGAGAGTGCACACACAGAGATACACACATAGAGGGAACAGGTTTCTGAGCTTTTTTCTTTGTGTGTGTGTCCGTCCACAGAGAGTTTTCCAAGGAGAGAGAGAAGGCCAAGGCTCGTGGAGACTTCCAGAAGCTGAGAGAGAAGCAGCAGCTGGAGGAGGACCTGAAGGGCTACCTGGACTGGATCACTCAGGCCGAGGACATCGACCCTGAGAATGACGAGGAGGGGGACGAAGAGGGGGGAAAACGCATCCGTGAGTCCTCCTACCTCACCACCCTCTTCACATCTCATTCCCCTACCTCACCACCTCCTTCACATCTCATTCTCCTACCTCACCACCCCCTTCACATCTCATTCCCCTCTGTTCTCCTACCTCACCACCCCCTTCACATCTCATTCCCCTCTGTTCTCCAACCTCACCACCTCCTTCACATCTCATTCCCCTCTGTTCTCCTACCTCACCACCCCTTCACATCTCATTCCCTCTGTTCTCCTACCTCACCACCCCCTTCACATCTCATTCCCCTCTGTTCTCCTACCTCACCACCCTCTTCACATCTCATTCCCCTACCTCACCACCTCCTTCACATCTCATTCTCCTACCTCACCACCCCCTTCACATCTCATTCCCCTCTGTTCTCCTACCTCACCACCCCTTCACATCTCATTCCCCTCTGTTCTCCTACCTCACCACCCCTTCACATCTCATTTCCCCTCTCACCTCCACCCCCTTCACATCTCATTCCCCTCTGTTCTCCTACCTCACCACCCCTTCACATCTCATTCCCCTCTGTTCTCCTACCTCACCACCCCCTTCACATCTCATTCCCCTCTGTTCTCCAACCTCACCACCCCCTTCACATCTCATTCCCCTCTGTTCTCCTACCTCACCACCCCCTTCACATCTCATTCCCCTCTGTTCTCCTACCTCACCACCCCTTCACATCTCATTCCCTCTGTTCTCCTACCTCACCACCCCCTTCACATCTCATTCCCCTCTGTTCTCCTACCTCACCACCTCCTTCACATCTCATTCCCCTCTGTTCTCCTACCTCACCACCCCCTTCACATCTCATTCCCCTCTGTTCTCCTACCTCACCACCCCCTTCACATCTCATTCCCCTCTGTTCTCCTACCTCACCACCCCCTTCACATCTCATTCCCCTCTGTTCTCCTACCTCACCACCCCCTTCACATCTCATTCCCCTCTGTTCTCCTACCTCACCACCCCCTTCACATCTCATTCCCCTCTGTTCTCCTACCTCACCACCCCCTTCACATCTCATTCCCCTCTGTTCTCCTACCTCACCACCTCCTTCACATCTCATTCCCCTCTGTTCTCCTACCTCACCACCCCCTTCACATCTCATTCCCCTCTGTTCTCCTACCTCACCACCCCTTCACATCTCATTCCCTCTGTTCTCCTACCTCACCACCCCCTTCACATCTCATTCCCTCTGTTCTCCTACCTCACCACCCCCTTCACATCTCATTCCCCTCTGTTCTTCTACCTCACCACCTCCTTCACATCTCATTCCCCTCTGTTCTCCTACCTCACCACCTCCTTCACATCTCATTCCCCTCTGTTCTCCTACCTCACCACCTCCTTCACATCTCATTCCCTCTGTTCTCCTACCTCACCACCTCCTTCACATCTCATTCCCCTCTGTTCTCCTACCTCACCACCCCCTTCACATCTCATTCCCCTCTGTTCTCCTACCTCACCACCCCTTCACATCTCATTCCCTCTGTTCTTCTACCTCACCACCCCCTTCACATCTCATTCCCCTCTGTTCTCCTACCTCACCACCCCCTTCACATCTCATTCCCCTCTGTTCTCCTACCTCACCACCTCCTTCACATCTCATTCCCCTCTGTTCTCCTACCTCACCACCTCCTTCACATCTCATTCCCTCTGTTCTCCTACCTCACCACCTCCTTCACATCTCATTCCCCTCTGTTCTCCTACCTCACCACCTCCTTCACATCTCATTCCCCTCTGTTCTCCTACCTCACCACCTCCTTCACATCTCATTCCCTCTGTTCTCCTACCTCACCACCTCCTTCACATCTCATTCCCCTCTGTTCTCCTACCTCACCACCTCCTTCACATCTCATTCCCCTCTGTTCTCCTACCTCACCACCCCCTTCACATCTCATTCCCCTCTGTTCTCCTACCTCACCACCCCTTCACATCTCATTCCCCTCTGTTCTCCTACCTCACCACCCCCTTCACATCTCATTCCCTCTGTTCTCCTACCTCACCACCCCTTCACATCTCATTCCCCTCTGTTCTCCTACCTCACCACCCCCTTCACATCTCATTCCCCTCTGTTCTCCTACCTCACCACCTCCTTCACATCTCATTCCCCTCTGTTCTCCTACCTCACCACCTCCTTCACATCTCATTCCCCTCTGTTCTCCTACCTCACCACCTCCTTCACATCTCATTCCCCTCTGTTCTCCTACCTCACCACCTCCTTCACATCTCATTCCCCTCTGTTCTCCTACCTCACCACCTCCTTCACATCTCATTCCCCTCTGTTCTCCTACCTCACCACCCCCTTCACATCTCATTCCCCTCTGTTCTCCTACCTCACCACCTCCTTCACATCTCATTCCCCTCTGTTCTCCTACCTCACCACCCCCTTCACATCTCATTCCCCTCTGTTCTCCTACCTCACCACCCCCTTCACATCTCATTCCCCTCTGTTCTCCTACCTCACCACCCCCTTCACATCTCATTCCCTCTGTTCTCCAACCTCACCACCCCTTCACATCTCATTCCCCTCTGTTCTCCAACCTCACCACCCCTTCACATCTCATTCCCCTCTGTTCTCCAACCTCACCACCCCTTCACATCTCATTCCCTCTGTTCTCCAACCTCACCACCCCCTTCACATCTCATTCCCCTCTGTTCTCCTACCTCACCACCCCTTCACATCTCATTCCCCTCTGTTCTCCTACCTCTCACCACCCCTTCACATCTCATTCCCCTCTGTTCTCCAACCTCACCACCCCTTCACATCTCATTCCCTCTGTTCTCCTACCTCACCACCCCTTCACATCTCATTCCCCTCTGTTCTCCTACCTCACCACCCCCTTCACATCTCATTCCCTCTGTTCTCCTACCTCACCACCCCCTTCACATCTCATTCCCCTCTGTTCTCCTACCTCACCACCCCCTTCACATCTCATTCCCCTCTGTTCTCCTACCTCACCACCCCCTTCACATCTCATTCCCTCTGTTCTCCTACCTCACCACCCCCTTCACATCTCATTCCCTCTGTTCTCCTACCTCACCACCCCTTCACATCTCATTCCCTCTGTTCTCCTACCTCACCACCTCCTTCACATCTCATTCCCCTCTGTTCTCCTACCTCACCACCTCCTTCACATCTCATTCCCCTCTGTTCTCCTACCTCACCACCCCCTTCACATCTCATTCCCCTCTGTTCTCCTACCTCACCACCTCCTTCACATCTCATTCCCCTCTGTTCTCCTACCTCACCACCCCTTCACATCTCATTCCCCTCTGTTCTCCTACCTCACCACCCCCTTCACATCTCATTCCCCTCTGTTCTCCTACCTCACCACCCCCTTCACATCTCATTCCCCTCTGTTCTCCAACCTCACCACCCCCTTCACATCTCATTCCCCTCTGTTCTCCTACCTCACCACCTCCTTCACATCTCATTCCCCTCTGTTCTCCAACCTCACCACCCCCTTCACATCTCATTCCCCTCTGTTCTCCTACCTCACCACCTCCTTCACATCTCATTCCCCTCTGTTCTCCTACCTCACCACCCCCTTCACATCTCATTCCCCTCTGTTCTCCTACCTCACCACCTCCTTCACATCTCATTCCCCTCTGTTCTCCTACCTCACCACCCCCTTCACATCTCATTCCCCTCTGTTCTCCAACCTCACCACCCCCTTCACATCTCATTCCCCTCTGTTCTCCAACCTCACCACCCCTTCACATCTCATTCCCCTCTGTTCTCCTACCTCACCACCCCTTCACATCTCATTCCCCTCTGTTCTCCAACCTCACCACCCCCTTCACATCTCATTCCCTCTGTTCTCCAACCTCACCACCCCTTCACATCTCATTCCCCTCTGTTCTCCTACCTCACCACCCCTTCACATCTCATTCCCTCTGTTCTCCTACCTCACCACCCCTTCACATCTCATTCCCCTCTGTTCTCCAACCTCACCACCCCTTCACATCTCATTCCCTCTGTTCTCCTACCTCACCACCTCCTTCACATCTCATTCCCCTCTGTTCTCCTACCTCACCACCCCCTTCACATCTCATTCCCCTCTGTTCTCCTACCTCACCACCCCCTTCACATCTCATTCCCCTCTGTTCTCCAACCTCACCACCCCCTTCACATCTCATTCCCCTCTGTTCTCCTACCTCACCACCTCCTTCACATCTCATTCCCCTCTGTTCTCCTACCTCACCACCTCCTTCACATCTCATTCCCCTCTGTTCTCCTACCTCACCACCTCCTTCACATCTCATTCCCCTCTGTTCTCCTACCTCACCACCCCCTTCACATCTCATTCCCCTCTGTTCTACTTAGGTTTAGATGTTATTAGGATCCCTCAATTTGTTCTGGACCTGGTGACTGTGAAAAGACCCCTGGTGGCATGTCTGGTAGGATAAGTGTGTGTGTCAGTGCTGTGTGTAAGTTCACTGCAACAATTTGTAGTGTCCAACACATTCGTGTTTCTTATAAAAACAACAAGTGATGCAGGACTTGCTTTATGGAGTGTGGTGTCAAAAAAGCAGAGCATCTCTTTCTCACCGGACAGACCTCTACCCCATCTTTACAACCATTGAATCTATATGTTTTGATCCTGACAGTTTACAATCTACGGTCAAACCAAGTAATTCAGTCTCTTCAACTTGCTCAACAGCCACACCATTCATTACCAGATTCAGCTGAGGTCTAGAATTTAGGAAATGATTTGTACCAAATACAATGCTCTTAGTTTTAGAGACGTTCAGGACCAGTTCTTTACTGGCCACTAGGGCTGACACCATTTAGTCGACTGGTCGATTGTTTGGTTGATAGGCTGTTGGTCGACCGAGATTTCTTTAGTCGAGCAGTCAAAATGTTCTTATTTTTTCATGGTGCACAAGACACCTGTCTGATTCTCAGTGGTCTAATCCATTGCGGAGGCCACGAGGATGGTACTTCACACTAAGATGTGATACTGAAACTGTGTATGACTATATTATGTCAAAATGGTGCGAATCTAATATTTTGAATATTATTTTTGAACAAATGCGATTTCTCCTGCGTTGGATACAGTCCTTTCCAGAGTTCTAAACTTCATGTTCAGTGCTTTCCTAGTTTTTGCCTTTCCCTATGCCTTTCCCTATGCCTTTCCCTATGCCTTTCCCCTTCCCCCTATGCCTTTCCTATGCCTTCCCTATGCCTATTTCCCTATGCCTTTCCCTATACCTTTCCCTATGCCTTTCCCTATGCCTTTCCCTATGCCTTTCCCTATGCCTTTCCCTATGCCTTTCCCTATGCCTTTCCCTATACCTTTCCCTATGCCTTTCCCTATGCCTTTCCCTATGCCTTTCCCTATGCCTTTCCCTATGCCTTTCCCTATGCCTTTCCCTTTCCCTATGCCTTTCCCTATGCCTTTCCCTATGCCTTTCCCTATACCTTTGCCTTTCCCCCTATATGCCTTTCCCTATGCCTTTCCTATGCCTTTCCCTATGCCTTTCCCTATGCCTTTCCCTATGCCTTTCCCTATGCCTTTCCTTGCCCTATGCCTTTCCCTATGCCCCTTTCCCTATGCCTTGCCTTTCCCTATGCCCTATGCCTTTCCCTATGCCTTTCCCTATGCCTTTCCCTATGCCTTTCCCTATGCCCTATTCCTATGCCTTTTGCCTTTCCCTATGCCTTTCCTATACCTTTCCTATGCCTTTCCCTATGCCTTTCCCTATGCCTTTCCTATGCCTTATGCCCCTATGCCCTATGCCTTTCCCTATGCCTTTCCCTATACCTTTCCCTATGCCTTTCCCTATGCCTTTCCCTATGCCTTTCCCTATGCCTTTCCCTATGCCTTTCCCTATACCTTTCCCTATGCCTTTCCCTATGCCTTTCCCTATACCTTTCCCTATGCCTTTCCCTATGCCTTTCCCTATGCCTTTCCCTATGCCTTTCCCTATACCTTTCCCTATGCCTTTCCCTATGCCTTTCCCTATGCCTTTCCCTATGCCTTTCCCTATGCCTTTCCCTATGCCTTTCCCTATGCCTTTCCCTATACCTTTCCCTATGCCTTTCCCTATGCCTTTCCCTATGCCTTTCCCTATGCCTTTCCCTATGCCTTTCCCTATGCCTTTCCCTATACCTTTCCCTATGCCTTTCCCTATGCCTTTCCCTATGCCTTTCCCTATGCCTTTCCCTATGCATAATAGCAACGTTAAGCAGCATATTGGGATTGGCGAACAATGTGGCAGAGGCAGCAGCAGCAGAGACGAAGAAACAGCCCTGGCCTTAGCCTAGAGGAAACCCCATCTTAATTAGGTCGATAATCAACAGCCTAACTGTTAAATGTACCTGGCTTTATAAATCATCCATATCTACAGAAATAAGACAGATCCTGCTACTGTTTGAGTGTTTGTTTAATAGCCTACTGATTCTGTGAGCGCCAAGCCTCATGCAACGGAAAAATGTTGGATAAAGCAATTTCACAGATTCAGCTGCTTTTAATATTTGCTATGTTGTAATAAAGCCTTAAAAGATTGTTACAACAGACTGGTATTACTTTGAATGTATTTAGTGTTGTTTACACTGTTCCAAACAGGCAGAAACATTATGTAATCTAACAGCACCTGTTTGTCACAGATAATATGCACGCAGTTCTCGCTCCTCCTATACATTCATTCTTTGAAATGCAATCAAGCATTTTAGTTGTTTTATTTTATTTTTAATTTACCCCCTTTTCTCCCCAATTTCGTGGTATCCAATTATTAGTAGTTACTATCTTCTCTCATCGCTACAACTCCTGTACGCTTTCGGGAGAGACGAAGTTTGAAAGCCATGCGTCCTCCAAAACACAACCCAACCAAGCTTCTTAACACAGTGCGCATCCAACCCGGAAGCCAGCCGCACCAATGTGTCGGAGGAAACACCGTGCACCTGGCGACCTAGTTAGCGCGCACTGCGCCCGGCCCGCCACAGGAGTCGCTGGTGTGCGATGAGACAAGGATATCCCTACCGGCCAACCCCTCCCTAACCCGGACGACGCTAGGCCAATTGTGCGTCGCCCCACGGAACCTCCCGGTCGCGGCCGGCTGCGACAGAGCCTATTAAATAAATATCTCTAAATCCAAAATTTGGCAGAGGTTGAAAAGCCATATCACAGAAAAAAATTCAACAACAGGTTATGGTCAACAACATCAAAGGCTGCACTGAAATCTAACAGTACAGCAACTACAACCTTCTTATCTGTTCAACCAATCATCAGTCATGTGTGTCAGTGCAGTGCATGTTGAGTGCTCTTCTCTATAAGCATACTGAAAGTCATGCTGAAAGTCTACTCTACCCTGTTACCAGCACCTGGCCAGCAGTGTGGTTCAGAGACAAAGACAGAGTCTAGGTTTTAAACAGGTTGGAATGCAATAATGGGTGTTTGTTCCCTGTTGGTTCTACCACCTGTTCCTGTGATGTTATGTCACTGGATCATATTGCTATTGATCCCAGGACTTCCTGAGAAATTGTTATCATTCTTGGTAAACCAAATGAAAGTGAATGTCATGTCTGCTGCTTCAGCTGTAACACACACACACACATGATCTCTCACACACACACACACACACACACACACACACACACACACACACACACACACACACACACACACACACACACACACACACACACACACACACACACACACACACACACACACACACACACACACACACACACACACACACACACAGGAATGATGATGATATGACTTCAATGGAAGAAAGAGACAGTAATCCAAATCCTCTTTATGTAAGCGTGTGCAGCATGATGCATGACGACACAGCGCTTCCTGTTGGGATGAGACATTTGCTATTGTAGGTACTCTATTTATACAGAAGTATGTGGACACCCCTTCAAATTTGTGAATCTGGCTATTTCATCCACACGTGTTGCTGACAGGTGTATAACATTGAGCACGCAGCCATTCAATCTCCATCGACAAACATTGGCAGTAGAATGACCTTACTGAAGAGCTCAGTGACTTTCAACAAGGCACCTTCACAGGATGCCAACTTTCCAACAAGTCAGTTCGTCAAATTTCTGCCCTGCTAGAGCTGCCCTGGTTAACTGTAAGTGCTATTATTGTGAAGTGGAAATTATCTAGGAGCAACTACTGCTCGGCTGCAAAGTGATTGGCCACACAAGCTCACAGAAGTGGAAAGTTTGGTGGAGGAGGAATAATGGTCCTGGGCTGTTTTTCATGTTTCGGGCTAAGCCCCTTAGTTCCAGTGAAGGGAAATCTTAATGCTACCGCTATCTTACAATGACATTCTAGATGATTCTGTGCTTCCAACTTTATGGGAACAGTTTGGGAAAAGCCCTTTCCTGTTTCAGCATGTCAATGCCCCCGTGCACAAAGCGAGATCCAATCCGAAATGGTTTGTCGAGATTGGTGTGGAAGAACTTGACTGGCCCGCACAGAGCCCTGACCTAAACTCCATTGAACACCTTTGGGAGGAATTGGAATGCCGACTGCAAGCCAGTCCTAATTGCCCAACCTCACTAACGCTCTTGTGGCTGAACGGAAGCAAGTCCCCGCAGCAATGTTCCAGCATCTAGTGGAAAGCCTTCGCAGAAGAGTTGAGGCTGTTACAGCATTAAAGGTGGGACCAACTCCATATTAATGCCCATCATAGTGTATGTTGACTGACAGACTGTGTGTGCATGCATGGATGCATGTTTTAGTGTGCAGAGAGAGAGAGAGAGAGAGAGAGAGAGATATTGGCTGTAGTATCCATCTCATCTGGGCAATTTTTAGTAGACATAATAGGCACATCAGTGATGCTATTGTTCTATTTTTGTCTCCCCCGTCATTAACTGTAAAGCCTGGGAGATCTAGAGAGTTAGACTAATGCATGCCGGTAGGTTTGAGTGCCTCATCTACGGTATCAGCAGTACTCTCACTATTGGGCTCTACAATACAAAATATGTATTGATGTGCTGTTTCTCATTGAGTTTGTATGGGACATTAGTTGAGCTGGTTGCTACTGTAAACAAACACAGTAAATACTATGGCAGTGTCTTATCATGATCAGGATAACCCAAACAAAGTCCATCCTCAATAATGGAAGGTTTCATTTCAGATAGTGTATTTATACATGTTCAGTAGCAGTGTTGCAAATGCTTTGGCTTACAGCCAGTGAAAGTAATGTGAATGGGGGTTCTTGGCAAATATGACTCAGTGGTAGAATCCCTTGAGGCCTTGAGGTGTCTGTGTGAGTCTGTTTAAAAAGAGATGATTGTGCCTCCCGAGTGGCGCAGTGGTCTAAGATACTGCATCGCAGAGCTAGCCGTGCCAGTAGAGATTCTGGTTTTCAGTCCAGGCTGTGTTGCAGCCGGCCGCGACCGGGAGACCCATGGGGCGGAGCACAATTGGCCCAGCGTCGCCCGGGTTAGTGGAGGGTTTGCAGGGATGTACTTATCCCATCACTCACTAGCGACTCCTATGGCGGGCCGGGCGCAGTGCATGTTGACACGGTAGCCAGGTGTACGGTGTGTTTCCTCTGACACATTGGTGCGGCTGGCTTCTGTGTTAAGTGGGCATTGTGTTAAGAAGCAGTGCGGCTTGGTTGTGTTGTCTTTCGGAGGACGCACGGCTCTCTACCTTCGCCTCTCCTGAGTCCGTACGAGAGTTGCAGCGATGAGACGACCCCCCCCCCCTCTCCCACTGCTCTGCCTGGCACTGCTGCAACCCTAGCTCCAGCCATCTACCCACTGGTTTTAGGTCACCACAGAAAGCTTTATTAGTGCATATCTGTGTAGTGTATAATCTGTCACTGTTGTTAGACTATTAGACCCCTCTATGTCAGTTGTCTATGTGTGGTGTCTAGGTACCATACTTTACCAACCCTCTTTCCTTAATGTACATGTTTTAATCTGCGTAGAGTTCAACTCTGTGTGGCCCACTAGCTGCTACTAATAGATGTCCTTCTTCTTCTTCTCTCCTCTGCTCTACGACTGCTTCTTCTTCTCTCCTTCTTTCATGCTTTCCAGTTATTGGCTTCTCTTCTCTTTTGTCTCTTATGTTTTGTTTAGTGCTTCTCTAGCCTCTTCCTAACTGCTTATATAGTAGTAGATATCTGTTCTCGCTTGTTCTCTACTGACTCACTGCTCCCTCCGCTGTCTAAATGCATGTACTGCATGCCTTTAAAACACCAAGGCGTGACACTGGCTGACCTAACGGAGAAGAAGAAAGGGAAGTTTGGCTGGTTCAGCCAGTCCACAGAGACACAGGGTAAATTGGGTTGTGTGTGTGTGTGTGTTTTGCCCTCCCTCCTTTGCTTGCTTGTGCTTTGCTACTAGTGTGATGTGTTCTTGTCCAATTGTTGTGTTCAATCCTCTCTACAACTACTCTTCATTTCACTCAATCAGCCTCTTCATTAGATCTGTGTCCTCATGGCCTGACTCTTTGTTAAAGTAGGACAAGATTTGTGAATCAAACATCAGTATTTTGAGACACAACCAGCAGGTTTAAGGCTTCTAGAGGTTACGAGAGGTCATGTGCATGTTGTACTGTAACCTAGAATTCTCCGGAACTGGACCATAAGTGAATAAGGGAAATATTGTCTGCAAATATGAACACATTGATATGTTGACTATGGAAAGGGTATGCATATTTGTAAACAATATTATTTAAAATAGATAGATTGCCTTGTAGACATGCATTGTAGACATGCATTTTCAGTCATTCATTGCCATTTCTTTTATTTAGTTCATTTTTATAAGTCTTGTTTTTTTTACTCCATTCCTGTGCATTGTGATTTGGATTTTTCCTTGAGATATTTTGTGTTATTTTTGACCTTGTATTTACTTATTCATAAGGTTTGTACAGCATCTGCACAGATCCACTACTAGCATAACGTTTCTAACCCTATCAGAAAGCACACTATTGTTATCCCCTTCACATAGTAAACAGCATGGATGATCTCTGCAGCTGCTGCAATCAGCCCTCTGTATTCTGACTGCCAATGATGGTCCCCAAAGAGCCCTATACTGAATGATGAGGATATGAAATCATGCCATCTTTACTAGATTTAAACTACCCAAAACACTCAACCATAAGTAGGATTAGGTTGGCTACTTTTGAAATGTAATCTGTTACAGTTACCTGTCCAAAATTGTAATCAGTAATGTAACTTTTGGATTACCCGAACTCAGTAACGTAATCTGATAACTTTTGGTTACTTTTGGATTACTTTCCCCTTAAAAGACATTAGAGTGAGACAAAAAGGATCCATCAAACGCATTTGACGTGTCATCCTAGTGTTCTCTGACTTGTGGTCAAACTTTTTTCAATGCTGAATTGAATGTCATTGAGAAAACAGAAAGGTGTCATAATGTATTTTTTTATCACAAACATCCTTTCTGAATTTAAATGCAATCCAAGAAGTAATCATGTAGTTTTTCAAAAGTATCTGTAATCTGATTACAATATTTTTGCTGGTAACGTAACGGATTACAGTTATAGCCTTTTAAAAATCAGATTACATGTAATCAGTTACTCCCCAAACCTGATCATAAGGGTTCTTTAGGTTGGAAAGTCGGAGCCATAGTTCGACTGGATCTCACCTTGCTTCCTGTGTTTGTGTGATGTCACAGCAAGCAAGCCCGCCAGCGAGACAGAGTCTGTGAACACTGACAACCCCAACGGAGAGGACGATAAGGCTAACTGCTGTGGACCACTCTGGTGAGTCTGTCAAGGTGCAAGGTTTCTGTCTCTGTCTGTCTGTCAAGGTGCAAGGTTTCTTTCTGCCTGAGTAGACTTAAAAAGCTTCTGTAATACGTCATTCATGCAAATGGAATTAACAATATGATTCTTAATTTCTTCAGTCAGAAAATGATCAAATCAAAGTACAGGTCAGTCCTCTGTCAGTACTATGTGTCATTAGTTGTTTTGCATGGCCCTGATGCACATTGTGGAAATTCATCGTCACTCGCTTGTGTTTTTCCCACACACACACTCTGTCCATCCTGATCAGTCACTGCACTCCTGCTGATGTCCTCTTCATCATCATCCACATCTTCATCATCCTCACCACGTCTGCATTTTGTTTAGTCTGTGACCCTGACATTGTTTGATATCTTCTGTCTAACATGCATGATTTCATTCCAGTTCACAATTGACCCGTTCATTAAATCCTGTGATGATCAACCAGTATGTAACACAACTTCCTGATTCGAGTCAGATTGTGACATCATTTCCTCTCTCTTGAAGTCGGCGATGGCGTCGCTGGAACCGGTTCTGCCGCAGGAAGTGTCGTGTTGCCGTGAAGTCAGTGTCTTTCTATTGGCTGGTGATCATCCTGGTGTTTCTCAACACGCTCACCATCTCGTCAGAGCACTACAACCAGCCTGACTGGCTCACGGAAGTACAGGGTGGGTAGAGGGTCAAAATGTTATTTCCCAATCACATAGTTTTAGCATAATTTGTACTTTACAGTGTCCTTCTCAGAAACCCACATGATACTTACTATGTTATCCTTGAATCTTACAATCTACAATGCCATTGTACTACAGTAGTGCCCTTGATATCAGACAATACAATGACTTACCCAGATACTGTATCTGCTGCATACAGTAACCCTTCCTACCAGATCCCCATAGCAGTGATCTTTATAACTGGAAAATGTTGTACTGTAATGTCTACATGCTGATGTCCGCTGCTCTCCAGATGTGGCCAACAAAGTTCTGCTGGCTCTGTTTACGTGTGAGATGCTGGTGAAGATGTACAGTCTGGGCCTGCAGGCCTACTTCGTGTCTCTGTTCAACCGCTTCGACTGCTTCGTGGTGTGTGGCGGCATCGTGGAGACCATCCTGGTGGAGCTGGCCATCATGTCTCCCCTGGGCATCTCTGTGTTCCGCTGTGTCCGCCTGCTACGCATCTTCAAGGTCACACGGTGAGACTGGGAGACTTCAGGAGAGGCTGGACATAGACTGGCGTGGTGGAGGTGTAATTTTGGCAAAATGTTTACCTCTGTGATACATTCACGTCACATCT
The DNA here is from genome assembly GCF_023373465.1 of Oncorhynchus keta. Taxonomy (NCBI): domain Eukaryota; kingdom Metazoa; phylum Chordata; class Actinopteri; order Salmoniformes; family Salmonidae; genus Oncorhynchus; species Oncorhynchus keta. The sequence continues at coordinate 27,065,629 of NC_068447.1, forward strand.
CTTTTTTTGCTCACTGGTTTTGATGTATCATATACTGTTGGAAGAATGTTTATCAGTCTCTCGGTATGTGTGCTTGCATGCTTGCGTATGGGTTGTTTGTGCATTCATCTTGACCTTCTCTTTCTCCCTCTGCCCTGTAGCCACTGGGCATCTCTCAGTAACCTGGTGGCATCGCTGCTCAACTCCATGAAGTCCATCGCCTCCCTCCTGCTCCTGCTCTTCCTCTTCATCATCATCTTCTCTCTGTTGGGCATGCAGCTCTTCGGCGGCAAGTTCAACTTCGACGAGACGATAACTAAGAGGAGCACCTTCGACAACTTCCCCCAGGCACTACTCACAGTGTTTCAGGTAGGACGACTCTACCTGTTCCTGGCTTCTCTCACAATGATTATTGACATAATCAACATCCCCCAGGCACTACTCACAGTGTTTCAGGTAGGACGACTCTACCCGCCTCTCTCACAATGATTATTGACATAATCAACATCCCCCAGGCACTACTCACAGTGTTTCAGGTAGGACGACTCTACTTGTTCCTGGCTTCTCTCACAATGATTATTGACATAATCAACAGGCACCCCAGGCACTACTCACAGTGTTTCAGGTAGGACGACTCTACCCGCCTCTCTCACAATGATTATTGACATAATCAACATCCCCCAGGCACTACTCACAGTGTTTCAGGTAGGACGACTCTACTTGTTCCTGGCTTCTCTCACAATGATTATTGACATAATCAACTTCCCCCAGGCACTACTCACAGTGTTTCAGGTAGGACGACTCTACCCGCCTCTCTCACAATGATTATTGACATAATCAACATCCCCCAGGCACTACTCACAGTGTTTCAGGTAGGACGACTCTACTTGTTCCTGGCTTCTCTCACAATGATTATTGACATAATCAACTTCCCCCAGGCACTACTCACAGTGTTTCAGGTAGGACGACTCTACCCGCCTCTCTCACAATGATTATTGACATAATCAACTTCCCCCAGGCACTACTCACAGTGTTTCAGGTAGGACGACTCTACCTGTTCCTGGCTTCTCTCACAATGATTATTGACATAATCAACTTCCCCAGGCACTACTCACAGTGTTTCAGGTAGGACGACTCTACCCGCCTCTCTCACAATGATTATTGACATAATCAACATCCCCCAGGCACTACTCACAGTGTTTCAGGTAGGACGACTCTACTTGTTCCTGGCTTCTCTCACAATGATTATTGACATAATCAACATCCCCCAGGCACTACTCACAGTGTTTCAGGTAGGACGACTCTACCTGTTCCTGGCTTCTCTCACAATGATTATTGACATAATCAACATCCCCCAGGCACTACTCACAGTGTTTCAGGTAGGACGACTCTACCTGTTCCTGGCTTCTCTCATAATGATTATTGACATAATCAACTTCCCCCAGGCACTACTCACAGTGTTTCAGGTAGGACGACTCTACCCGCCTCTCTCACAATGATTATTGACATAATCAACTTCCCCCAGGCACTACTCACAGTGTTTCAGGTAGGACGACTCTACCTGTTCCTGGCTTCTTCTCACAATGATTATTGACATAATCAACTTCCCCAGGCACTACTCACAGTGTTTCAGGTAGGACGACTCTACCCGCCTCTCTCACAATGATTATTGACATAATCAACATCCCCCAGGCACTACTCACAGTGTTTCAGGTAGGACGACTCTACTTGTTCCTGGCTTCTCTCACAATGATTATTGACATAATCAACATCCCCCAGGCACTACTCACAGTGTTTCAGGTAGGACGACTCTACCTGTTCCTGGCTTCTCTCACAATGATTATTGACATAATCAACATCCCCCAGGCACTACTCACAGTGTTTCAGGTAGGACGACTCTACCTGTTCCTGGCTTCTCTCATAATGATTATTGACATAATCAACTTCCCCCAGGCACTACTCACAGTGTTTCAGGTAGGACGACTCTACCCGCCTCTCTCACAATGATTATTGACATAATCAACTTCCCCCAGGCACTACTCACAGTGTTTCAGGTAGGACGACTCTACCTGTTCCTGGCTTCTCTCACAATGATTATTGACATAATCAACTTCCCCCAGGCACTACTCACAGTGTTTCAGGTAGGACGACTCTACCCGCCTCTCTCACAATGATTATTGACATAATCAACTTCCCCCAGGCACTACTCACAGTGTTTCAGGTAGGACGACTCTACCTGTTCCTGGCTTCTCTCACAATGATTATTGACATAATCAACATCCCCCAGGCACTACTCACAGTGTTTCAGGTAGGACGACTCTACCCGCCTCTCTCACAATGATTATTGACATAATCAACATCCCCCAGGCACTACTCACAGTGTTTCAGGTAGGACGACTCTACTTGTTCCTGGCTTCTCTCACAATGATTATTGACATAATCAACATCCCCCAGGCACTACTCACAGTGTTTCAGGTAGGACGACTCTACCTGTTCCTGGCTTCTCTCACAATGATTATTGACATAATCAACATCCCCCAGGCACTACTCACAGTGTTTCAGGTAGGACGACTCTACCTGTTCCTGGCTTCTCTCATAATGATTATTGACATAATCAACTTCCCCCAGGCACTACTCACAGTGTTTCAGGTAGGACGACTCTACCCGCCTCTCTCACAATGATTATTGACATAATCAACTTCCCCAGGCACTACTCACAGTGTTTCAGGTAGGACGACTCTACCTGTTCCTGGCTTCTCTCACAATGATTATTGACATAATCAACTTCCCCCAGGCACTACTCACAGTGTTTCAGGTAGGACGACTCTACCCGCCTCTCTCACAATGATTATTGACATAATCAACTTCCCCCAGGCACTACTCACAGTGTTTCAGGTAGGACGACTCTACCTGTTCCTGGCTTCTCTCACAATGATTATTGACATAATCAACATCCCCAGGCACTACTCACAGTGTTTCAGGTAGGACGACTCTACCCGCCTCTCTCACAATGATTATTGACATAATCAACTTCCCCAGGCACTACTCACAGTGTTTCAGGTAGGACGACTCTACCTGTTCCTGGCTTCTCTCACAATGATTATTGACATAATCAACTTCCCCCAGGCACTACTCACAGTGTTTCAGGTAGGACGACTCTACCCGCCTCTCTCACAATGATTATTGACATAATCAACTTCCCCCAGGCACTACTCACAGTGTTTCAGGTAGGACGACTCTACCTGTTCCTGGCTTCTCTCACAATGATTATTGACATAATCAACATCCCCCAGGCACTACTCACAGTGTTTCAGGTAGGACGACTCTACCCGCCTCTCTCACAATGATTATTGACATAATCAACTTCCCCCAGGCACTACTCACAGTGTTTCAGGTAGGACGACTCTACCTGTTCCTGGCTTCTCTCACAATGATTATTGACATAATCAACTTCCCCCAGGCACTACTCACAGTGTTTCAGGTAGGACGACTCTACCTGTTCCTGGCTTCTCTCACAATGATTATTGACATAATCAACTTCCCCAGGCACTACTCACAGTGTTTCAGGTAGGACGACTCTACCCGCCTCTCTCACAATGATTATTGACATAATCAACTTCCCCCAGGCACTACTCACAGTGTTTTAGGTAGGACGACTCTACCTGTTCCTGGCTTCTCTCACAATGATTATTGACATAATCAACTTCCCCCAGGCACTACTCACAGTGTTTCAGGTAGGACGACTCTACCCGCCTCTCTCACAATGATTATTGACATAATCAACTTCCCCCAGGCACTACTCACAGTGTTTCAGGTAGGACGACTCTACCTGTTCCTGGCTTCTCTCACAATGATTATTGACATAATCAACTTCCCCCAGGCACTACTCACAGTGTTTCAGGTAGGACGACTACCTGTTCCTGGCTTCTCTCACAATGATTATTGACATAATCAACTTCCCCCAGGCACTACTCACAGTGTTTCAGGTAGGACGACTCTACCTGTTCCTGGCTTCTCTCACAATGATTATTGACATAATCAACTTCCCCCAGGCACTACTCACAGTGTTTCAGGTAGGACGACTCTACCTGTTCCTGGCTTCTCTCACAATGATTATTGACATAATCAACTTCCCCCAGGCACTACTCACAGTGTTTCAGGTAGGACGACTCTACCCGCCTCTCTCACAATGATTATTGACATAATCAACTTCCCCTAGGCACTACTCACAGTGTTTCAGGTAGGACGACTCTACCTGTTCCTGGCTTCTCTCACAATGATTATTGACATAATCAACTTCCCCCAGGCACTACTCACAGTGTTTCAGGTAGGACGACTCTACCCGCCTCTCTCACAATGATTATTGACATAATCAACTTCCCCCAGGCACTACTCACAGTGTTTCAGGTAGGACGACTCTACCCCCTCTCTCACAATGATTATTGACATAATCAACTTCCCCCAGGCACTACTCACAGTGTTTCAGGTAGGATGACTCTACCTGTTCCTGGCTTCTCTCACAATGATTATTGACATAATCAACTTCCCCCAGGCACTACTCACAGTGTTTCAGGTAGGACGACTCTACCTGTTCCTGGCTTCTCTCACAATGATTATTGACATAATCAACTTCCCCCAGGCACTACTCACAGTGTTTCAGGTAGGACGACTCTACCCGCCTCTCTCACAATGATTATTGACATAATCAACTTCCCCAGGCACTACTCACAGTGTTTCAGGTAGGACGACTCTACCTGTTCCTGGCTTCTCTCACAATGATTATTGACATAATCAACTTCCCCAGGCACTACTCACAGTGTTTCAGGTAGGACGACTCTACCTGTTCCTGGCTTCTCTCACAATGATTATTGACATAATCAACTTCCCCAGGCACTACTCACAGTGTTTCAGGTAGGACGACTCTACCTGTTCCTGGCTTCTCTCACAATGATTATTGACATAATCAACTTCCCCAGGCACTACTCACAGTGTTTCAGGTAGGACGACTCTACCTGTTCCTGGCTTCTCTCACAATGATTATTGACATAATCAACTTCCCCCAGGCACTACTCACAGTGTTTCAGGTAGGACGACTCTACCCGCCTCTCTCACAATGATTATTGACATAATCAACTTCCCCCAGGCACTACTCACAGTGTTTCAGGTAGGACGACTCTACCTGTTCCTGGCTTCTCTCACAATGATTATTGACATAATCAACTTCCCCAGGCACTACTCACTGTGTTTCAGGTAGGACGACTCTACCCGCCTCTCTCACAATGATTATTGACATAATCAACTTCCCCCAGGCACTACTCACAGTGTTTCAGGTAGGACGACTCTACCTGTTCCTGGCTTCTCTCACAATGATTATTGACATAATCAACTTCCCCAGGCACTACTCACAGTGTTTCAGGTAGGACGACTACCTGTTCCTGGCTTCTCTCACAATGATTATTGACATAATCAACTTCCCCAGGCACTACTCACAGTGTTTCAGGTAGGACGACTCTACCTGTTCCTGGCTTCTCTCACAATGATTATTGACATAATCAACTTCCCCAGGCACTACTCACAGTGTTTCAGGTAGGACGACTCTACCTGTTCCTGGCTTCTCTCACAATGATTATTGACATAATCAACTTCCCCCAGGCACTACTCACAGTGTTTCAGGTAGGACGACTCTACCCGCCTCTCTCACAATGATTATTGACATAATCAACTTCCCCTAGGCACTACTCACAGTGTTTCAGGTAGGACGACTCTACCTGTTCCTGGCTTCTCTCACAATGATTATTGACATAATCAACTTCCCCCAGGCACTACTCACAGTGTTTCAGGTAGGACGACTCTACCCGCCTCTCTCACAATGATTATTGACATAATCAACTTCCCCAAGGCACTACTCACAGTGTTTCAGGTAGGACGACTTACCCCCCTCTCTCACAATGATTATTGACATAATCAACGTCCCCCAGGCACTACTCACAGTGTTTCAGGTAGGATGACTCTACCTGTTCCTGGCTTCTCTCACAATGATTATTGACATAATCAACTTCCCCAGGCACTACTCACAGTGTTTCAGGTAGGACGACTCTACCTGTTCCTGGCTTCTCTCACAATGATTATTGACATAATCAACTTCCCCCAGGCACTACTCACAGTGTTTCAGGTAGGACGACTCTACCCGCCTCTCTCACAATGATTATTGACATAATCAACTTCCCCCAGGCACTACTCACAGTGTTTCAGGTAGGACGACTCTACCTGTTCCTGGCTTCTCTCACAATGATTATTGACATAATCAACTTCCCCCAGGCACTACTCACAGTGTTTCAGGTAGGACGACTCTACCTGTTCCTGGCTTCTCTCACAATGATTATTGACATAATCAACTTCCCCCAGGCACTACTCACAGTGTTTCAGGTAGGACGACTCTACCTGTTCCTGGCTTCTCTCACAATGATTATTGACATAATCAACTTCCCCCAGGCACTACTCACAGTGTTTCAGGTAGGACGACTCTACCTGTTCCTGGCTTCTCTCACAATGATTATTGACATAATCAACTTCCCCCAGGCACTACTCACAGTGTTTCAGGTAGGACGACTCTACCCGCCTCTCTCACAATGATTATTGACATAATCAACTTCCCCCAGGCACTACTCACAGTGTTTCAGGTAGGACGACTCTACCTGTTCCTGGCTTCTCTCACAATGATTATTGACATAATCAACTTCCCCCAGGCACTACTCACAGTGTTTCAGGTAGGACGACTCTACCTGTTCCTGGCTTCTCTCATAATGATTATTGACATAATCAACTTCCCCCAGGCACTACTCACAGTGTTTCAGGTAGGACGACTCTACCTGTTCCTGGCTTCTCTCACAATGATTATTGACATAATCAAAATGTGATGACGTTATAATGGCGTTGTAATAATGTTGTGATATGACGTTGTGATAACATTGTGATATGAAGTTGTGATAACATTGTGATGACTTGTAATAATGTAATAGTAATATTGTAATAATGTTGTGATGGCGTTGTACTAAATTTGGGGTGACGTTGTGTTACACTGTGTTGTGTGACTCAGATCCTGACAGGCGAGGATTGGAATGCTGTGATGTATGACGGCATCATGGCGTACGGTGGACCCTTCTCCTCAGGCATGGTCGTCTGCATCTACTTCATCATCCTCTTTGTCTGTGGAAACTGTATCCTGTTTTTAAAACATGTAGAACACATGTCTTCAGCTGCCCCTAGTCATATAGCATTTAGATCAGTATTATCCACTGGTTCAAGAGAGACGCAATACGTGCCGGCTTTTGTTCCACCCCAGCACTAACCCATTTGACTCAGCTAGTCATGAGTAGCTTTTGATGAGTAGTTTCTTTGTTTGTTGAATGAAATATGTTAGTTCTGAGCTGGAACAATAGCTGGTACACATTGCAGGCCCACAGGATCAGGAGTGAAGAACAGTGCATTCCACTCAAACGTTAGGTCAATGTTGTATCTCCGTTGCCCTTAAGTCCAGTTTGCAATCAGACATCCTGCTGAACGTCTTCTTGGCCATCGCCGTTGACAACCTGGCAGATGCAGAGAGCCTGAACACAGCCCAAAAGGAGGAAGAGGAGGAGAAGGAGAGGAAGAAGAGTGCCAGGTAATGTCAGCACTGTCTTACTGAAAGAGAGAATGGTCTGTGTTTTTCTGTTGTTCCTCCTGACCGGTCGGGATGTTGTCTTGTGTTTGGACTCTTTTTCTCTCCAGAGACACTGATAAGATGGAGGAGCTGAAACCTGAGGACCAGGATGGGGATCTCAAGGTAATCGGAGTAGCTTTTAGATTGGGGTTTTAGACAGTCAGAGAAGAGCAATCCATAACCACACAGAGGCGCCATTAGACAAAAGATTTTGTAATGGTGGTCCACTTAGAATGATACATTCTAAATAAATACATTTTAAATAATTATAGGCCAATCTCAAAGCGGTCACCCCTGGTGAAAATACTTGAAACCCTTGTGAGTGAAGAGCTGTATATTTTACTCTATTTTATCAATGTACCAATCGGGCTTCAGGGAGAAGCATAGCACAATTACAGCAGCATGCTGACGATACTGTTATTTACTGTTGTGCCTCGTCTCTTACAAAAGCTTTCCAGAACTTGCAAACTGCTTTTTATACGGTTCAACATACCTTGTGTCAATTGAAGCTTATCCTCAATACTGACAAAACTAAACTAATAGTGTTTTCTAAAGCAAGAAATAGAGCTCTGAACCTTTCACCTATTACTACCTGTCAGGGCAAGGAGAATTTTAATTGATGACGGCCTCTCTTTTAAATTGCATATTCAACAACTTACAATGAAATTGAAGCTGAAATTGGGATTTTATTTTAGGAATAAGGCCTGTTTTTCTTTTGAATCCAGAAGGAGGCTAGTATCAGCTACATTTATGCCCTTACTATAGACGGGAGATATTTTATATATGAATGCTTCCGCTCAGTGTTTGAGATCAATTGACGCCCTTTACCTTGGCACTTTGAGACAAAACCACTTTGAGACAAAACCCTTACACACCACTGCACTTTGTATACCAGGGTTGGCTGGCCTTCTCTAGTAACTCGTAGGCTCAGTCACTGGTATACTTTTATTTACAAAGCCATTTTGGGTTTACTACCTTTTTATTTGTGCATTTTTATTGTTCAGAAATGTGGTGGGTACTCTCTTCGTTCTCTGGACATTATCCCGCTAACTGTTCCAAATGTCTGAAATTAATTTGGTAAAAGGGCTTTTATGTACTCTGCCCCATCGTCTTGGAAAGACTTTTAAACTGGAAGAACTTGTCCCGATTGGTATTTTTAATCACTGATGAAGGATTTTGAGACTGATTCCCTGAGCTGTCAATGTTTTTAATTTGCTGTTTTTGATTTTGTTATACTCTTGTGAATTCCATGGTTTTTACTACTACTACTACTTACTTGTAGTTTTTCATGTTGTTTGTCTGTAATTTTTGTAATGACTTGGTGCTGCCTATCTTGACCAGGACGCTCTTGAAAAAGAGATTTTAAATCTCAATTAGCCCTTCCTGGTTAAATAAAATGTTTGAATAAAATGATCCAGTGAGTTAAAACCATATGGCATTCATAACAGTACAGATACACTGCTGATATGTTATTTGTGTGTTGATGAATGTAGGTTCCACTGGAGGAGGAAGAGGAGAAGGAGCCGTATCCCACTCCAGACACTCCAGGTAACCTAATCTGTTCTGAGATCAGTGTCCTCGCTTTGTTGCCATAGCTTCCATGGCCTGGAACTGCCTTATCTTTGATCCTGGTTTTCCCCAGTTGGTGATGATGACAATGATGATGATAATCTGCCAGAGGTTCCGGTTGGGCCTCGCCCTCAAAGGCTGTCAGACCTCAGCATCAAGGAGAAGACTCCGCCCATCCCTGAGGGCAGTGCTTTCTTCATCTTCAGCCACACTAACCCGTAAGTATAGTGGCTTGCGAAAGTATTCACCCTTTCTTGGCATTTTTCCTATTTTGTTGCCTTACAACCTGGAATTAAAATGGATTTTTGGGGTGTTTGTATCATTTGATTTACACAACATGCCTACCACTTTGAAGATGCAAAGTATTTGTTATGGTGAAACAAACAAGAAATGCAACAAAAAAACTGAAAACTTGAGCGTGCATTATTCACCCCCCCAAAGTCAGTACTTTGTAGAGCCACCTTTTCCAGTAATTAAAGGTGCAAGTCTCTTGGGGTATGTCTCTATAACCTTGGCACATCTGTCCACTGGGATTTTTGCCTATTCTTCAAGGCAAAACTGCTACAGCTCCTTCAAGTTGGATGGGTTCGCTGGTGTACAGCAATCTTTAAGTCATACTACAGATTCTCAATTGGATTGAGGTCTTGCCTTTGACTAGGCCATTCCAAGACATTTAAATGTTTCCCCTTAAACCACTCGAGTGTTGCTTTGGCAGTATGCTTAGAGTATGCTCATTGAACATCCATCCCAGTCTCAAATCTCTGGAAGACTGAAACAGCTTGCATTTGCAACTGCACATGGGGACATAGATCATACTTTTTGGAGAAATGTCCTCTGGTCTGATGAAACAAAAATAGAACTGTTTGGCCATAATGACCATCGTTATGCTTGGAGGAAAAAGGGGGAGGCTTGCAAGCCAAAGTTCACCATCCCAACCGTGAATCACAGGGTGGCAGCATCATGTTGTGGGGGTGCATTGCCGCGGGAGGGACTGGTGCGCTTCACAAAATAGATGGCATCATAAGAAGGAATATTATGTGGATATATTGAAGCAACATCTCAAGACATCAGTCAGAACGTTAAAGCTTGGTCGCAAATGGGTCTTCCAAATGGACAATGACCCCAAGCATACGTCCAAAGTTTTGGCAAAATGGCTTAAGGACAACAAAGTCAAGGTATTGGAGTGGCCATCACAAAGCCCTGACCTCAATCCTATAGAAAATCTGTGGGCAGATCTGAAAAAGCGTGTGCAAGCAAGGAGGCCTACAAACCTGACTCAGTTAAACCAGCTCTGTCAGGAGGAATGGGCCAAAATTCAACTTCCAACTTATTGTCGGAAGCTTGTGGAAGGATACACAACATGTTTGACCCAAGTTAAACAATTTAAAGGCAATGTTACCAAATACTAATTGAGTGTATGTAAACTTCTGACCCACTGGGAATGTGATGAAAGAAATACAAGCTGAAATAAATAATTCTCTCTACTATTATTCTGACATTTCACATTTTAAAATAAAGTGGTGACCCTAACTGACCTAAGACTTGGAATTTTTACTCTGATTAAATGTCAGGAAAATCGAAAAACTGAGTTTAAATGTATTTGGTTAAGGTGTATGTAGACTTCCGACTTTAACTGTATACTGAGATCATGTGACAGATCATGTGACTGTTAGAATGCACACAGGTTGACTTTATTGAAGTAATTGTGTGACTTCGGAAGGTAATTGGTTGCACCAGATCTGATTTAGGGGCTTCATAGCAAAGGGAAGAATACATATAAACCCCACACTTTTACATTCTACATTTCTTTACATTTTTTGAAACAAGTTATTTTTTCCATTTCACTTCACCAATTTGGACTATTTTCTGTATGTCCATTACATGAAATCTAAATAAAAATCATTTTAAATTACAGGTTGTAATGCAACAAAATAGGAGAAACGCCAAGGGGGGGGTGTGAATACTTTTGCAAGTCACTGTAGGTCTCAGTACTACACATATGTTATAATGCACGCACACCCACGCACTCAAAAACAATGTGTGATTTCATGGCTTTTTTCCCTCAGGGTCCGGGTGGCCTGCCACAAGCTGATCAACCACCACATCTTCACCAACCTCATCCTGGTCTTCATCATGCTGAGCTCTGTGTCTCTGGCTGCTGAGGATCCCATACGGAACTTCTCTGCACGCAACATCGTATGTTTACTGCAGCAGACGTTTCTCTTACAGAAAAATAACATTTGATAGCATCAAGATAATCTTTACTTCCATGAAAGTAATTTGACTGTAATTTTACAGTAATGACACTGTCACAATAATGTCTAATAGTGGTATGAAATATCTGTGTTAAAAAGAACTAAAAACCTCAAACCTATACTTCATTGCAGTGGTAATCAATTTAGGACTGTTGATGCTTTCTGAAGTTGTTGATATCATGTCAATGTGTTGATGCCTTGAACTCCTGTTAAACTTTCACATTGCTTTTTGCAGATACTTGGTTATTTTGACTATGCTTTCACGGCAATCTTTACTGTTGAGATCCTATTGAAGGTAAATGCTCTCCCCCTGTGTGTGTGTTCTGTGCTCTAGTGCTTGTGTAGTAACGCTCAGACCTTCTCGTTGCTTTCCAGATCCTAGGCTATGCAGATTATGTCTTCACTAGTATATTTACCTTTGAGATCCTGTTGAAGGTAACCAGGTTTCTATGACAACCATAGTCTTGCTACACTCCCCCGTCTACTGTATGTCGCCTGTTTTTAAATGGCGCCTGTCTTTTTCTGCTTGTCTGTCAGCAACCATCACGGCACCTCTTTTAACCACAAACCAGTTTGGAGCCAAAAGAGGGGGAAATATGTATTTTTGTATGTTTTTGAGTGTAGCATGGATCACTCCAGTAGCATGAATCACTGCCTTGTTATTGTGTCCAGTTTTAACTGCACCCTGTAAAGATGAGGGTTCATTGTAGGTCACCTCTTTGTGAACCTTACCCTGGTCTGTTTGTACATTAGCCAACAACTCCTTTGTCATTGTTAGTTTGGCTTCTGCTAAAGCAACCAGGTTAGGAGATCCTTGACATGCTTCCCAGACCCAATTCTCTTCTGCTGTTCAGCTCCCACCTGTGTGATCTCTTTGCTTCATGTGAAGGCTCACATCTGCATCAATTTCTCTCGGTCAGACGCTTGTTTTGGTGTGATTGTTTTGAGTACTTTCACAGATGCATGAAACCATGACACACATGAATGACTCTGAAGCAATTAGACTCTTTTGAAAGCAACCTCCCCCTCTCTGGTTTGGGAGGCTTTCATACACTTCTGTACCGCTCTACTGATGCAAGTCCCATGTTTTGTGTTTTAAGCCTGGGCTTAAATATGCAAATGACAGAACCAATAGATTACCTGTAGATTCAAGGAACATTTGTTGAGCTTTGTTCTAATCTATAAAGGAAATTAATAGCATATCTTTCTTTTTTGTTGTGTTTGTTGGTTGCTGTTAAAACCAGTTTTTGTTCCATTGAAATACCCTTCATGTCTTATTGAGCAGAATGTGTAGGAGTTTGAGTAAGATTAGAAGGAACTAGATCTGTATCAGTGTGTGTAGGTGTGTTTTGTCTGCACTCTCTGAGAAAGAGCGCGTGTCAACAGATGTAGAATCTTAGCTTGATGATCCTGTTGCAGGACAACTTTCCTGAAATGCCAGACATTTAAAACGTGTCGTGTATTGGAGGACCCCACAAAAAAATCTGTTAATTAGAATCCACATAATAATTCACATTTCCTGTTATTATTTTCCTGCTGTAGCAAACTGGCTCAAATGAAGATCCTACATGTCTAGCTCATCTACAGTTGTAGCTGAACCTGTTGTGTGTCTGGTATGAGATGGCCTAGTGTATAGGTCAGTATACCTGATGCCAGTCTCCCTGTGCTCTCTAGATGACAGCTTTTGGGGCTTTCCTCCATAAAGGAGCCTTCTGCAGGAACTACTTCAACCTGCTGGACCTACTGGTGGTTGGAGTCTCTCTGGTGTCCTTTGGCATTCAGTACGTAAAAATGAATCAATTGGTCGATTGGTGAATCAATTGGTCGATCAATCGATTGATCGATCGGTCAAGCAAGAAATAAATCAATCATTCAATCAGTCAGCGATGTGGCCATAACTGTCTGTGTTTGGTGTTCAGGTCATCTGCCATCTCTGTGGTGAAGATCTTGCGTGTGTTGAGGGTGTTGCGGCCCCTGAGGGCCATCAACAGAGCCAAGGGCCTCAAGGTGAGACGGGGGGCCAGTGGGCCACAGTGTAACAACTGTTTAACAACACACCCTCAAGATAACTGACTACTGAAGTTGCCTGTTTGTAAATCACCAGGCTAAGGGTACAGGGTCCAATAAGGTAATTCATCCATGACCTTTTCTCTCTTGTCTCCTCTGTTTTTGACCCTTGACCCTGCAGCATGTGGTCCAGTGTGTATTTGTGGCCATCAGGACCATTGGCAACATCATGATCGTCACCACGCTGCTACAGTTCATGTTCGCCTGCATAGGAGTGCAGCTATTCAAGGTGCCTACCGCCACTACAGTGTTAACACTCATAAAGTATGGTCTGTAGTCTATGCATGATGCAGTAGTTATATGTGTGGTTATGTGTGTGTAATATGTGTGACAGATGGGCAGCTGTTAAACGTTCTGTTCTCTCAGGGCAAGTTCTATCGCTGCACAGACGAGGCCAAGTCCAGCCCAGAGGAATGCAAGTGAGTTTAATTGCTCTTTGTTCAAACATAAGGACTGGAGTTCTGAGACCCAGATATGTGTTTGTGTCTGTTTGGAAATACCAATGATTATGTAGATACATGGATTAAGATGTATAACTCCTCTCTCTCTCTTGTAGAGGCACATACATCCTGTATAAGGATGGAGATACAGCGTTGCCTGCAGTTAGGGAGAGGATCTGGTACAACAGTGACTTCAACTTTGACAACGTCCTCATGGCCATGATGGCTCTGTTCACCGTCTCTACATTTGAAGGCTGGCCTGCGTAAGAGCCTCTCACAGATGCACGCATGCGCACACACACACTCATGCACGTGCACACACACACACACACACACAGCAAATGCACATGTGAATATGCACACTTCCATGTATGCACATCCAGACAGACATACACTTTGACGAACCATCTCACTGATTAGTGTGCGTTTGTTTCTGTGTCTCAGTCTGCTGTACAAGGCCATCGACTCCAACCGAGAGAATATGGGTCCCATCTACAACTACCGCGTGGAGATCTCCATCTTCTTCATCATCTACATCATCATCATCGCCTTCTTCATGATGAACATCTTTGTCGGTTTCGTCATCGTCACCTTCCAGGAGCAGGGAGAGAAAGAGTACAAGAACTGTGAGCTGGACAAGAACCAGGTAACAACCTAGTTAGTGTTAGTGTGTGTGTGTGTGTGTGTGTGTGTGTGTGTGTGTGTGTGTGTGTGTGTGTGTGTGTGTGTGTGTGTGTGTGTGTGTGTGTGTGTGTGTGTGTGTGAATGCTTGTATGTGTGTTGTGTGTATGTGAACATAAATATGTACAGTACTGTGCAAAAGTTTTAGGCAGGTATGAAAAAATGCTTTAAGTAAGAATGCTTTAAAAAATAGACATGTTAATAGATTATATTTATCATTTAACTAAATGCAAAGTGAGTGAACTGAAGAAAAATCTACATCAAATCAATATTTGCCTTCAAAACAGCATCAATTCTTCCAGGTACACTTGTACAAAGTCAGGGATTTTGCAGACATATAGTCAGGTGTATGATTAAACAATCATACCAAACAGGTGCTCATGATCATCAATTCAATATCTAGGTTGAAACACAATCATTAACTCTGACGTGGGAACAAGGCCGAGCGACTCAACTATGCACGGAAACACAGGACCTGGGGTGCAGAAAAATGGCAGCAGGTGCTCTGGACTGAAATATTTGTCTGTAGCAGAAAGCAGTTTGTTTAAAAAAACAACATTGTGACATCGTGGTATTTAATAATACTGTCAGTTAAACTGGTGTTTGAAGTGTTATAAGCTATCCATAGTATGTCGCTAGGCTATCTGTGCTGATTACAGAAGACTGGAGAGCACAACACAAATGAGTGTCTGCAGGCAACAGTGGAGCATTGTGGAGGTTCCTTGTATGTTTGGGGCTACATTTCTCCAAATGGAATGAATGGTATCCTCAATGCTGAGAAGTACAGACAGATACGTATCCATCATGCAATACCATCAGGAAGGCATCTGATTGGCCCCAAATGTATTCTGCAGCATGACAACAACCCCAAACATACAGCGAAAGTCATTAAGATCTATTAAGAACTTTTTTACTGTATTTATTATTTTTTTACCCCCTTTTCTCCCCAATGTCATGGTATCCAATTATTAGTAGCTACTATCTTGTCTCATCGCTACAACTCCGGTACGGGCTCGGGAGAGACGAAGGTCAAAAGCCATGTGTCCTCCGATACACAACCCAACCAAGCCACACTGCTTCTTAACACAGCGCACATCCAACCCGGAATCCAGCCGCACCAATGTGTCGGAGGAAACACTGTGCACCTGACGACCTGGTTAGCGTGCACTGTGCCCGACCCGCCACAGGAGTCACTAGAGCGCTATGAGACAAGGATATCCCTACCGGCCAAACCCTCCCTAACCCGGACGACGCTAGGCCAATTGTGCGTCACCCCATGGACCTCCCGGTCGCGACAGAGCCTGGGCGCGAACCCAGAGTCTCTGGTGGCACAGCTACACAGGCCCCCATTAAGAACTATCTTCAGTGTAAAGAAGAACAAGGAGTCCCGGAAGTGATGGTTCGGCCCCCACATAGCCCTGATCTCAACATCCTCGAGTCTGTCTGGGATTACATGAAGAGAAAGAAGCACGTGAGGCTGCCTAAATCCACAGAACAACTGTGGTTAGATCTCCAAGATGTTTGGACCAACCTACCTGCCGAGTTCCTTCAAAAACTGTGTGCAAGTGTACTTAGAAGTGTACTTAGAAGTGTACTTAGAAGTGTACCTAGAAGAATTGATGCTGTTTTGAAGGCAAAGGGTGGCCACACCAAATATTGATTTGATTTGCATTTACTTAATTGATAAATAAACTATTAACATGTATATTTTTGAAAGCATTCTTACTTTACAGCATTTTACAGCATTCTTACACACCTGCATACAACTTTTGCACAGCACTGTATGTGTGTGTATTTCTATGTATTACTGTGTGTTTTATCTCCCCTCTCCTCTCTCTAGCGTCAGTGTGTGGAGTATGCTCTGAAGGCTCGTCCACTGAGAAGGTACATCCCTAAGAACCCCTACCAGTATAAGTTCTGGTATGTGGTCAACTCCACAGGCTTTGAGTACGTCATGTTCGTCCTCATCATCCTCAACACACTGTGTCTGGCCATCCAGGTGAGTCCCTTTCCTGCCATACATGTATAGTCTGATCTCTGTCTCTCTCTATGTCTCTATATCCTGGTCTATCTCTGTCTCTCTCTATGTCTCTGTTTCCGGGTCTATCTCTGTCTCTCTCTATGTCTCTATATCCTGGTCTATCTCTGTCTATATGTCTCTATCGCTGTCTCTCTCTATGTCTCTGTTTCCGGGTCTATCTCTGTCTCTCTCTATGTCTCTGTTTCCGGGTCTATCTCTGTCTCTCTCTATGTCTCTATATCCTGGTCTATCTCTGTCTCTCTCTATGTCTCTATATCCTGGTCTATCTCTGTCTCTCTCTATGTCTCTGTTTCCGGGTCTATCTCTGTCTCTCTCTATGTCTCTATATCCTGGTCTATCTCTGTCTCTCTCTATGTCTCTATATCCTGGTCTATCTCTGTCTCTCTCTATGTCTCTATATCCTGGTCTATCTCTGTCTCTCTCTATGTCTCTGTTTCCGGGTATATCTCTGTCTCTCTCTATGTCTCTATATCCTGGTCTATCTCTGTCTCTCTCTATGTCTCTATATCCTGGTCTATCTCTGTCTCTATATCCTGATCTATCTCTGTCTCTATGTTTCTATATCTGGGTCTCTCTCTGTGTCTCTATATCCGGGTCTATCTCTGTCTCTTTGTCTCTATATCTCTGTCTCTCTCTATGTCTCTGTATCCAGGTCTATCTCTGTCTCTCTCTATGTCTCTATATCCTGGTCTATCTCTGTCTCTCTCTGTGTCTCTATATCTGGGTCTATCTCTGTCTCTATGTCTCTATATCCTGGTCTATCTCTGTCTGTCTCTATGTCTCTATATCCGGGTCTATCTCATTCTCTCTTTGTGTCTCTATATCTGAGTCTATCTCTGTCTATCTTTGTGTCTCTATATCTGAGTCTATCTCTGTCTCTCTTTGTGTCTCTATATCCTGGTCTCTCTCTGTCTCTGTGTCTCTATATCTGAGTCTATCTCTCTGTCCCGCTATGCCTTTCTGTCTCTCTGTTCTGCATTTCATAAACTGTATATTTATTTTTCTGCTCATCCTTCTTTCTATTCTTCTTATGCCCCTTATCTTCCCCCTTTCTCTTTCTCCGACCCTCTCTCTCCCACTCTCTCCATTTCCTCAGCACTATGGCCAGTCTCACCTGTTCAACTATGCCATGGACATCCTCAACATGGTCTTCACTGGCGTCTTCACTGTGGAGATGATCTTTAAACTCATCGCCTTCAAACCCAGGGTGAGTCAGTCTGTTTGCCTGTCTCTCAACTCGCACCATAGACCAGTTATCTCACCCCCCCCACTCCACTCCCTCTACCAAGTATCTTCCCCTGCAATATTACCTTAACACTCCCTCCTCACCCTTTCCCTCCCTACTTCTTACTCTCCACTCCCCCCTCCCCCACCCACACACCCATGCTGGGCTCCGTACCCGGGCCTGTAGGGGTATTTTGGGGATGCCTGGAACGTCTTCGATGCCCTGGTGGTGATCGGCAGTGTAGTAGACATCATTCTCACTCAGGTAGAGTATTATAGTAGACCTGCCCTCATCCCTGCCTCCTCTCTTCCTCCCTTCCTTCCTTATTTACTTCCCTCACCTTTTTCTACTCACTCAAACCCCTCTCTGGTCCTAAAGCCAGTCTGTTGGCTCCTTGTCCTACTGTGGGACCTCTGTCAGGGCTGGCCACCATAGGTATGATGTATTACCTATGCAGGACTGGTATTGGGTCTAGGTCTATGGTGGCGAGTTACTCAGCACTGTGTAGGCACTGTATCAGTGAGAGACTTATAACACCTTATACAGTAGAGGGTTATAGAGGGTTCATAACAGATCATAGTCAGAACTTCACTGTTTCATATGTAAAGTTGGGCTACTTAGAGGCATGTAATACATTCTGTATTCTCCCAGACACAGTGCCACTCAGAATCTTTTTTTTCTATTTCCTGCTGTATATTTTCATGTTTTTTGTCTGTATTTTCACCTCTCTCTATTCTTCTCTTTTTCTGCCTCTGTTCTCTCTGTTCTCTCTGTTCTCTCTGTTCTCTCTCTGTTCTCTGTTCTCTCTGTTCTCTCTCTGTTCTCTGTTCTCTCTGTTCTCTCTCTGTTCTCTCTGTTCTCTCTCTGTTCTCTGTTCTCTCTGTTCTCTCTGTTCTCTCTGTTCTCTCTCTGTTCTCTCTCTGTTCTCTGTTCTCTCTGTTCTCTCTCTGTTCTCTCTGTTCTCTCTCTGTTCTCTCTGTTCTCTCTCTGTTCTCTGTTCTCTCTCTGTTCTCTCTCTGTTCTCTCTGTTCTCTCTGTTCTCTCTCTGTTTCTGTTCTCTCTGTTCTCTCTCTGTTCTCTGTTCTCTCTGTTTCTCTCTGTTCTCTCTCTGTTCTCTCTCTGTTCTCTCTGTTCTCTCTCTGTTCTCTGTTCTCTCTCTGTTCTCTCTCTGTTCTCTCTGTTCTCTCTGTTCTCTCTCTGTTCTCTCTCTGTTCTCTCTCTGTTCTCTGTTCTCTCTGTTCTCTCTCTGTTCTCTCTGTTCTCTCTCTGTTCTCTCTCTGTTCTCTCTCTGTTCTCTCTCTGTTCTCTGTTCTCTCTGTTCTCTCTCTGTTCTCTCTCTTCTGTTCTCTCTGTTCTCTCTCTGTTCTCTCTCTGTTCTCTCTCTCTGTTCTCTCTCTGTTCTCTCTGTTCTGTTCTCTCTGTTCTCTCTCTGTTCTCTCTCTGTTCTCTCTCTGTTCTCTCTCTGTTCTCTGTTCTCTCTGTTCTCTCTCTGTTCTCTCTGTTCTCTCTCTGTTCTCTCTCTGTTCTCTCTGTTCTCTCTCTGTTCTTTCTGTTCTCTCTCTGTTCTCTCTCTGTTCTCTCTGTCTCTGTTCTCTCTGTTCTCTCTCTGTTCTCTCTCTGTTCTCTCTCTGTTCTCTGTTCTCTGTTCTCTCTGTTCTCTCTGTTCTCTCTCTGTTCTCTTCTCTCTCTGTTCTCTCTGTTTCTCTCTGTTCTCTCTCTGTTCTCTCTGTTCTCTCTGTTCTCTCTCTGTTCTCTCTGTTCTCTCTGTTCTCTCTGTTCTCTCTGTTCTCTCTCTGTTCTCTCTGTTCTCTCTCTGTTCTCTCTCTGTTCTCTCTCTGTTTCTCTCTGTTCTCTCTCTGTTCTCTGTTCTCTCTGTTCTCTCTCTGTTCTCTCTCTGTTCTCTCTGTTCTCTCTCTGTTCTCTCTCTGTTCTCTCTGTTCTCTCTGTTCTCTCTCGGTTCTCTCTCGGTTCTCTCTGTTCTCTCTGTTCTCTCTGTTCTCTCTCTGTTCTCTCTGTTCTCTCTCTGTTCTCTCTGTTCTCTCTGTTCTCTCTCTGTTCTCTCCCGTCTCTTTGTGTCCTTGGGGTGGCGCTTACAGCACTATTTCGCCGATGCATGGAACACATTTGATGCCTTAATTGTTGTTGGTAGCGTCGTTGACATTGCAATCACAGAGATCAATGTAAGTAGCCATCTTCATGCTCCTTGTTCATGTAGCACAATCAGAGGGAATGCATTACAATAACATCAGGGTTACATTCAAGAACCCAACATGTTTTCATGTCCCAAACATGTTCATTAACTATGCTAGCTAGAGCAATAGCTTTTCGAGGAGCTATCTAGCTGTTAAGTAGCGTCCACTGTGTTGGAGTAATGTTGTAATCCTGAACGTAACCCGGTGAGCCTTGGAGATCAAATGGCATTTGACATCTATATAAATATGATGACAACTGAGTCAGATCTTTACCAGGTTTGTACGATTTTCTAAAGATAGGACAGTTTGAAAACACTCCCAGGGTTCTTGCAAGGCCTTCCTCCAATATGTTGTCTAGATTAGGGAGCCCATGCTTGGTGCTGTTCTGTGACATTGTGCCATCATGACGTGTGTGCCTCTGTTTTTTCCCTTTTTTGGAATGACAAATGTAAGCACACATATGGACGTACACACATACACATGCAGAGATTGTCTCACTACGTGGTATATTTCTAATTTTACTACATGAAACAATATACGTAGTTATTTGATATGAATGAAACCAAGTTTGTCTTTCTGGGATCTCCTTATTTTCTGGTGCTGATCAAAGTTGTACTGCATTATGTTGTGTTGTTTCTTCCCATGTTTGATGTACTGAATGTACTACTGTGTGTGGTAATCAGTACTAAGCTGCTGAGGTCGTGCTTTGCATAAAAGGCAGATGATGGCATGTCTTCAGTGTCAATATGGTTGCTTATGTAACATGTCTGTTATGGTTGTTCTCTGATTCCTTTTGTTGAAGACGTTTCAATAATGCCGTGGATGGTTGATTGATTCAACAATAAAGAAATGTAATGACGTTCTGAACTAGTTGTTAGATAAGTAATTATGTCAATGACTCATTTCTGACTTCAATGATATGAGGGACGAAGAAGTGAAGTTGTTAGTGGTTAACCCAGACCTTTGGTTTCAAGGCCATCCCAGTGGTGAAGGTGATTGTGGACCCAGGGGTAAGAAGCCCCTTCCAGTACCCCACTCTTCCTCATCGTCATCGTCATCTCCGCACAGAGCTGTTTATGTTGTCAGTCGTCACGTTTGTTCGCATGAAATATCCTGTTCTGAAAGCACATACTGTGTTGAGGTTTTGTCTTGCCTGTTTTGTGGGCTAGTTCCAAGGACAAGATCAGTTCTGGTTTGGGATCTTGCGCGTGTTGAGCATCATCTCATTATCAGTCTTTTTTGTGTTGTTTTGTTCATGTTTGACCTGGATCATACTGTAGATGTTGTGGGTTTGTCCAGGTTTGCTTGTGTCTGGACATTCTGGAGATGGGAGAGTGCCTCTGTATGACTCCTAGGAGTGTAGCTACTGTGTGTGTGTGGGACGTGTCTGCATCGCATTCACACAAGTTAAGGACTGTAGCATGTAAATGAATGTGTACACATATGCACAGAGGTGGTTTAAAAAAACACGTGCACGCACGTACACATGCACACACTGCGTGTTGATCTCTGACCTGCTCCTAGCTGTGTGTTAAAGTAGCACTGTGGGTGTTCCACCTCTCTGTCTCTTTCTCAGAACACTGAAGACAGCGCTCGCATCTCCATCACATTCTTCCGTCTGTTTCGAGTCATGCGATTGGTCAAGCTGCTCAGCAGAGGGGAGGGCATCCGAACGCTCCTGTGGACCTTCATTAAGTCCTTCCAGGTGAGAGAAGAAATGTTCACGTATAGGGTTGCCAAGCTACCGGTAATTTACCAAAGTTTTCAAAATCTTCGGTAATTTTGGTTATTAACAGGTCATTTATGATAACTTTGGTCATTTATACTTGAATAACTTAATATATATATATATATATATATATATATATATATATATATATATATATATATATATATATATATTCATACAGTATTATTTTTTTTTAGATCTGTGTCATTTTGTCCTTGCGTTTCTAGTAGATAGACCATATGTTCAAGACAGAATTGCCTAATTAATGAAAAAAGCATCTAATCAACCTTATTATTTTCAATAAACTCAACTATTAACTTTTTTTGCCACCAGTGTGACGCCAAAACATTTACAACCAAGACATATTGACATAATAAAATACATTTAAGCGTGTAAAATATATATATAAAGGTAATTTCATGCTGAAACCCTCATATTAAACACCAATGGTATTCACTAAGTTGATGGTTTATATTTAGGATGGTGTTTTGATTCATGAGCTGAAATAAAAGATCCCAGAAATGTTCCAAACCCACAAAAAGCTTATTTCTCTCAAATGTTGTGCACAAAATTAATTTGTTTACATCCCTGTTAGTGAGCATTTCTCCTTTGCCAATATAATCAATCCTTACCTCTGCTTGCTGTGTTTCTCTGCACCTGGGGTCAAGTTCGTACTAGCATTATTGGCACAAAATCAAGAAGCTGATTAAACAGCATGATCATTACACATGTGCACCTTGTGCTGGGGACAATAAAAGGCCACTCTAAAATGTGCCGTTTTGTCATATAACACAATACCACAGATGTCTCAAAGTTTGTTTTGAGGGAGTGTGGAATTGGCATGCTGACTGCAGAAATGTCCACCAGAGCTTTTGCCAGAGAATTGAATGTTAATATCTCGACCATAAGTCACCTCAAACGTTGTTTTATAGAATTTGTCAGCACGTCCAACCGGCCTCACAACTACAGAACACGTGTAACCACGCCAACTCAGGACCTCCACATCCGGCTTCTGCACTTGTGTGATCGTCTGACACCAGCCACCCGGACAGCTGATGAAACTGTGGGTTTGTCTGACACCAGCCACCTGGACAGCTGATGAAACTGTGGGATCGTCTGACACCAGCCACCTGGACAGCTGATGAAACTGTGGGATCGTCTGACACCAGCCACCCAGACAGCTGATGAAACTGTGGGATCGTCTGACACCAGCCACCAGGACAGCTGATGAAACTGTGGGTTTGTCTGAAACCAGCCACCTGGACAGCTGATGAAACTGTGGGATCGTCTGACACCAGCCACCCAGACAGCTGATGAAACTGTGGGATCGTCTGACACCAGCCACCCAGACAGCTGATGAAACTGTGGGTGTGTCTGAAACCAGCCACCTGGACAGCTGATGAAACTGTGGGATCGTCTGACACCAGCCACCTGGACAGCTGATGAAACTGTGGGATCGTCTGACACCAGCCACCCAGACAGCTGATGAAACTGTGGGTTTGTCTGACACCAGCCACCCGGACAGCTGATGAAACTGTGGGATCGTCTGACACCAGCCACCAGGACAGCTGATGAAACTGTGGGATCGTCTGACACCAGCCACCCAGACAGCTGATGAAACTGTGGGATCGTCTGACACCAGCCACTCAGACAGCTAATGAAACTGTGGGATGGATCGTCTGACACCAGCCAACCAGACAGCTGATGAAACTGTGGGTCGTCTGACACCAGCCACCCAGACAGCTGATGAAACTGTGGGATCGTCTGACACCAGCCACCCAGACAGCTAATGAAACTGTGGGATCGTCTGACACCAGCCAACCAGACAGCTGATGAAACTGTGGGTTTG